>NW_022755601.1:0-1778 GCF_011630105.1 Anneissia japonica
TATTTGACATCTTTTTAGATTTTGATGACGTCATCATGGTCAAAAAAATTGTTTTTTCTGACCCCAACATCTTTCTTTCCTCAAAACGTTGATGAGGCCATATCAACTTAACCATTCGTCATTTCTGAATCATATTATGTGAGCATAATCTTCAGGTCAAGGTTGAATGTCAGGTACCTTAGTTTTCAGTTCGCGCGACATTACGTGCGCGTACGCGTGCGTCAACATTTATATATGCATAAAACCATGAATGTTTTTAATCAGTTATAGCTCCATAGGATGAAAGGTGACCCCCAATTTTTATTACATGATCTGAAAGCACATGAGTTGTAGATACGATTTCATAGATCATATTGGCTGATCGGACATTCTGACGTCATCATATTGCCATTTGAATTAAGAAAAAATTTAATTTTTATTTATGAAGTTATTACTTTTTATACTCGTTTGAACGAACTCGCTTATCTTGATTGATTGTCTCCCACCTGTGAGTATGTTATAGCTAAATCAATTCTCTTTTAGACGTGTCCCTTTATTTTTCATTTTGATCACGTCAATATGGTCAAAAAGAATGAATTTTGGAGCCCTTTTATCTCTCATTCTTAAAAGATGTTAAACAATAGACCAGATGAGGGCGGCAGACTGTATTTCGACGCTGTCAGACTAATATATATAGGTTATGCGAAGGGAAAGTTCGAGTGGCATTACCAACTAACAGGCGGTTTGAAATACACTTGACAATGTTGAATTTCGTGTGCTATTATCGTACTCGCACACATGGTGACGTGCGTGTCTGTTAAAATTTGAAAATTCTCCATATTACTATTCAGATAGTTTAAAGAACGTTTCGGGTCATTTTTAGCATTTCAAAACTTTCCAAAATTTACCCGCCTTACGTTCATTTCCACGCACACAACACATATTAAAGCTGGAAATCACGTTTTGTTACATACTTTGTATTTCTGACACATTATTCTTATCAGGAGTCACTCTTTGTACTATTACCGTGCTCACGGGCGTCAAGACGTACGTGTACACATGAAGAAATCTTTTAAAATGCTCACAATTATTCTTTTAAAAAAAACTAATTACAGCATATTTTAGCATACTATGACACTTTTCAATCAGCACCGCGTGATCTTAATGAGGGTCAAAGTGCGGCGGATCACCTAACTCGTCCTCAGTGACGAGTTCAAATCTAGTTCTTCTTTCTTTCTCCCCTTTTCTGTTCGCACGATATCTCAAAATTGCCACGAGTTACGCACACGGTCGTTACATCGATCATTTTGCCTTCACCTGGAATAGTCATGGTAAGGTTTTCAACGCGCTCAGTCATGCGTGACGTCATCTACGTGTAGATTTGCGTTTTTACATTATCGATCATATCTGCCTAACCAATTGCCATTTTAAAATCGTATTAAGTGAGCATTAACTTTGGGTTAACGTTGAATGTACTGAACCCTAATTTTACGCGTACGCTTCATAATGCGCGCGCACGCGTGCGTCAAAATTTCAACATGTTCAAAATTACTTTTTAACCAAATTAGAGCACGTTTCAGGCCATTTTGAGCATTTCAAAATTTTTCATAATTTTCCACTACGCGCGCGCACTTTTACTTGTGAAGTACGTATGGAAGTTAGAAATTAGGTTTTTTTTTACATATTTTGGGTTCCTGACATTGTTTTCACAAATTTGCATTCTTTTCGGTCATCTTTTAGCCAATAACAATGCCGTACGTGCGCATCAAACATAGGTATCTTTGCGCGTATTTGTGCAG
>NW_022755601.1:1808-3547 GCF_011630105.1 Anneissia japonica
GATGTCATCATGGTCAAAAAATTGTTTTTTCTGACCCCCTCATTTCTCTTTCTTCAAAACGTTGATAACCCCATATAATCTTAACCATTCGTCATTTCCCAATCATATTAGGAGAGCATAAGCTTCAGGTCAAGGTTGAATGTTATGTACCCTAATTTTCTGTTCGCGCCTTTTAGCGTGCACGTACGCGTGCGTCAACATTTATACATGCATAAAACTATGAATATTTTCAATCAGTTATAGATCCTTAGGATGAAAGGTGACCCCCTATTTTTGTTACATAATCTGAAAGCACATGAGTTGTAGATACTATTTTTTACTTCATAATGGCTGATCGGACATTGTGACGTCATCATATTGCCATTTGAATTAGGAAAAATTGAATTTTTATATATGACTTTATTACTTTTTATACTCGTTTGAACGTTCTCGCTTATCTTGATTGATTGTCTCCCACCTGTGAGTATGTTATAGCTAAATCAATTCTCTTTCGGACGTGTCCCTTTATTTTTTATTTTGATGACGTCATCATGGTCAAAAAGAATGCTTTCTTTAGAGCCTTCTCATCTTTCTTTCTTAAAAGATGTAAACACATTGAAAATCGAGGGCGGCAGACTGTATTTCGACACTATCAGACCGATAGTTCGTATACTGTAAAGGCAAAATTCGTGTGGCATTTCCAACCAACTTGACAAGGTTTAAATTCCTGTGCCATTACCGTCGTCAGGCACGTCGTTTAAGGTATTCGTACTTGTGCGTTAAAATTTTAAAATTGTTAATATCACTTTTCAGATAATTTAAAGCACGTTTTAGGTCATTTTGAATATTCCAAAATTTACGCGCCGTACGTTCATTTCCACGCCCACAGCACGTACTGAAGCTGGAAATTACGTTTCGGTTACATGTGTTGGGTTTGTGACACTGTATTAATACTACCGTGCGCACGGACGTTAGGACGTATGTGTACACATTCGTAAGTCCTTAAAATGCTCAAAATTACTTTTTTCCTTTAAAATTTCTTTTAAAAAACTCAAAATTACTCTTTAAATAGAGCATGTTTTAGCATATAATACTTTTCAATCAGAAACGCGCGTGCTTCGTGAGGGTCAAAGTACTGCGGATCACCAAACTCGTCCTCAGTGACGAGTTCAAATCTAGTTCTTCTTTCTTTCTCCCCTTTTCTGTTTGCACGATATCTCAAAAAATGCCACGAGTTACGCAAAATCGTTGTCAACGAACATTTGGCTTGGTTTGGAATAGTTATGGTAAGCTTTTCAACGCGCTCAGTCATGCGTGACGTCATCTACGCGCAATTTTGCGTTTTTACATTATCGATAATATCAGCCTAACCAATTGCCATTTCGAAATCGTATTAAGTGAGCATTAACTTCGGATTAATATTGAATGTACTGTACCCTAATTTGACGCGTGCGCTTCACCACGCGCGCGTACGCGTGCGTCAAAATTCTAAAATGCTCAAAATAACTTTTTGACTAAATAAGAGCACGTTGTTGGCCATTTTGAGCATTTCAATTTTTTTTTAAATTTTCCACTACGCGCGCGCATTTTTATGTGCGCAGCACGTACGAAAGCTAGAAATTACGTTGTTTCACACGTTTTGGGTTCCTGACATTGTTTTCACAAATTTGCATTCTTTTCGGTTATCTTTTGGCCAATAGCAATGCCGTACTTGCGCATCAAACATAGGTATCTTTGTGCGTATTTGTGCCGCTATACAG
>NW_022755601.1:3636-4808 GCF_011630105.1 Anneissia japonica
TTTTTAATCAGTTATAGCTCCTTAGGTTGAAAGGTGACCCCCAATTTTTATTACATATTCTGAAAGCGTATGAGTTGTAGATACGATTTTTGACTTCATAATGGCTGATCGGACAATGTGACGTCATCATATTGGCATCTGAATTCAAAGAAAGTGAATTATAGCTATGACGTCATTTTGGAAAATACTCATTTGAGCGTATCTCGCTTATCCTTGGTCGATCGTCTTCCAACTTTGAGTATGTTATAGCTGAGATAGTTCACTTTCATATAATTGACATATTTTTACATTTTGATGACGTCATCATGGTCAAAAAAATTGTTTTTTCTGACTCCATTATTTCTCTTTCTTTAAAACTTTGATGAGCCCATATCATCTTAACCATTTGTCATTTCTAAATCATATTAAGTGAGCATAATCTTCAGGTCAAGGTTGAATGTCAGGTACCTTAATTTTTCGTTCGCGCGACTTAACGTGTGCGTACGCGTGCGTCAACGTTTATATATGCATAAAACCATGAATATTTTTAATCAGTTATAGCTCCTTAGGATGAAAGGTGACCCCCAATTTTTATTACATATTCTAAAATCACATGAGTTGTAGATACGATTTTGTACTTCATAATGGCTGATCGGACATTGTGACGTCATCATATTGCCATTTGAATTAAAAAACTGAATTTTTATTTATGATGCCATTATGTTTATACTCGTTTGACTTGATTGATTGTCTCCCACCTGTGAGTATGTTATAGCTAAATCAATTCTCTTTAAGACGTGTCTCTTTATTTTTCATTTTGATCACGTCATCATGGTCAAAAAGAATGAATTTTTGGAGCCCTTTTATCTCTCATTCTTCAAAGATGTACCCAATTAGAACAGAGTGAGGGCGGCAGACTGTATTTCGACGCTATCAGACTAATATATATAGGTTATATGAATGGAAAGTTCATGTGGCATTACCGACTAACAGGCGGTTTTAAATACACTTGACAATGTTTAATTTCGTGTGCTATTACTGTACACGCACACATGGAGACTTGCGTGTCTGTTAAAATTTGAAAATTCTCCATATTACTATTCAGATAGTTTAAAGAACGTTTCGAGTCATTTTCGACATTTCAAAACTTTCCATAATTTACCCGCCGTACCTTCATTTCCACGCACACAGCA
>NW_022755601.1:6730-7546 GCF_011630105.1 Anneissia japonica
TATGTACCTTAATTTTCCGTTGCATTTTTTAGCGTGCACGTACGCGTGCGTCAACATTTATATATGCATAAAACCATGAATATTTTTAATCAGTTATAGCTCCTTAGGATGAAAGGTGACCCCCAATTTTTATTACATATTCTGAAAGCACATGAGTTGTAGATACAATTTTATAGATCATATTGGCTGATCGGACATTGGGATGTCATCATATTGCCATTTGAATTAAGAAAAAAATGAATTTTTATTTATGTCGTTATTACTTTTTATACTCGTTTGAACGTACTCGCTTATCTTGATTGATTGTCTCTCACCAGTGAGTATGTTATAGCTAAATCAATTCTCCTTTGGACGTGTCCCTTTATTTTTTATTTTGATGACTTCATCATGGTCAAAAAGAATGTTTTTTTGGAGCCTTCTCATCTTTCTTTCTTGTAAGATGTAAACACATTGAAAAAAGAGGGCGGCAGACTGTATTTAGACACTATCAGACTGATAGTTTGTATACTGTAAAAGCAAAATTCGTTTGGCATTACCAACCAACAGGGGGTTTTAAATTAAACTTAACAAGGTTGAAATTAATGTGCCATTACTGTCCTCAGGCACGTCGTATGAGGTATTCGTACTTGTGCGTTAAAATTTTAAAATTGTTAATATCACTTTTCAGATAATTTATAGCACGTTTCAGGTCATTTTGAATATTCCAAAACTTTCCAAAATTTACGCGCCGTACGCTCATTTCCACGCCCACAGCACGTACTGGAGCTGGAAATTACGTTTCGGTTACATGTGTTGGGTTTCTGACACTGTATTAAT
>NW_022755601.1:7584-7867 GCF_011630105.1 Anneissia japonica
GTCCTTAAAATGCTCAAAATTACTCTTTTCCTTTAAAATTCCTTTTAAAATGCTCAAAATCACTCTTTAAATAGAGCATGTTTTAGCATATAATACTTTTCAATCAGAACCGTGCGTGCTTCGTGAAGGTCAAAGTACTGCGGATCACCAAACTCGTCCTCAGTGACGAGTTCAAATCTAGTTGGTGATCCGCTAACGTTAGCGGATCACCTCTTGTTATTGTCAGAATCTTTCTTTCTTTAATCTTTTTCTTCTTTCTTTCTCCCCAATTTTGTGACCACGA
>NW_022755601.1:9511-31575 GCF_011630105.1 Anneissia japonica
ATTTTTCAATCAGAACCGTGCGTGCTTCGTGAGGGTCAAAGTACGGCGGATCACCTAACTCGTCCTCAGTGACGAGTTCAAATCTAGTTATTCTTCTTTCTTTCTCCCCTTTTCTGTTCGCACGATATCTCAAAAAATACCACGAGTTATGACCAAATTATTGTCAACGAACATTTGGCTTGGTCTGGAATAGTCATTTTGAGTTTTTCAACGCGCTCAGTCATGCGTGACGTCATCTACGTGCAATTTTGCGTTTTTACATTATCGATCATATCAGCCTAACCAATTGCTATTTCGAAATCGTATTAGTTGAGCATTCACTTCGGGTTAATGTTGAATGTACTGTACCTTAATTTTACGCGTGTGCTTCATTACGCATGCGTACGCGTGCGTCAAATTTTTAAGATGCTCAAAATCACTTTTTGACTTGATTAGAGCACGTTTCAGGCCATTTTGAGCATTTCAAATTTTTTTAAAATTTTACACCACGCGCGCGCATTTCTACGCGCACAGCACGTACGAAAGCTAAACATTATGGTTTTTTACATAGTTTTGGGTTCCTGAGATTGTTTTCACAAATTTCCAATCTTTTTGGTCATCTTATGGCCAATAGCAATGCCGTACGTGCGCATCAAATATAGGTATCTTTGCGCGGATTTGTGCCGATATACAGTGAAATTATGGTAAAATCAGGCCTATTTTTAATCAGTTATAGCTCCTTAGGATGATCGGTAACCCTCTATTTTTAATACATATTCTGAAAGCATATAAGTTGTAAATATGATTTTATGGATCATAATGGCTGATCGGACATTGTGACGTCATCGTATTGGCATCTGAATTCAAAGAAAGTGAATTATAGCTATGACGTCATTTTTGAAAATACGCATTTGAGCGTATCTCTCTTATCCTTGGTCGATCGTCTTCTAACTTTGAGTATGTTATAGCTGAGACAATTTTCTTTCATATATTTGACATCTTTTTACATTTTGATGACGTGATCATGGTCAAAAAAATTGTTTTTTCTGACCCCCCACATCTTTCTTTCCTCAAAACGTTGATGAGCCCATATCATCTTAACCAATCGTCATTTCTGCAACATATTAAGTGAGCATAATCTTTAGGTCAAGGGTGAATGTCAGGTACCTTAATTTTCTGTTCGCGCGACTTAAAGTGCGCGTACGCGTGCGTCAACTATTATGTATGCTTAAACTTATGCCTACTTTTAATCAGTTATATCTCCTCAGGATGAAAGGTAACCCCTAATTTTTATTACATATTCTGAAAGCACATGAATTGTAGACATGAATTTATAGATCATTATGGCTGATCAGACATTGTGACGTCATCATATTGCTATCTAATTTAAAAAAACTGAAAGTTTATTTATGACGTGATTAATTTTTAACCTATTTAAACGTATCTTGCTTATTATTGATCGATTATCTTCTATCTGTGAGTATGTTAAAGCTGAGACAATTTTCTTTCAAAAGTGTCCTTTTATTTTTAATTTTGATGACGTCATCATGGTAAAAAAGAATGCATTTTTGGAGCCTTCTCATCTTTCTTTCTTAAAAGATGTAAACAAATTTTTAAATAGAGGGCGGCAGACTGTATTTCGACGCTATCAGACCGATAGTTCGTATACTGTAAAGGGAAAATTCGTGTGGCATTACCAACCAACAGGGGGTTTTAAATTAAACTTGACAAGGTTTAAATTCATGTGCCATTACCGTCCTCGGGCACGTCGTATAAGGTATTCGTACTTGTGCGTTAAAATATTAAAATTGTTAATATCACTTTTCAGAAAATATAAATTCTCAGCATGTTTCTAGGGTCAAGGTCCGGCACATCACCTAACTCGTCCTCAGTGACGAGTTCATATCTAGTATTCGTTTAAAATTAACAACAGAGGTCGGCAGACTGAATTTTACACTTTTAGACTGATATACTGTATATATAGTTCATGTTTATTGAAATTTCGTGTGGCATTTCCGACAAACAGCCGTTTTTAAATGACACTTAAAAATTTCAATTTCGTGTACCATTATCGTGCGCGTTATGACGTGTGCGTACGTGTGATTTTTAATTTCAGAATTATCAACATTATTTAAAACTGGTTCTTTTTTTTGTATGATGTAATCATTTTTATACAGATTTGACGGTATCTCGCTCATTCTTCATCGACCTGTCTCTTATACACATCTAGATGTGTATAAGAGACAGTAGGAATACCGTACGTGCGCATTAAACATAGGTATCTTTGTGCGTATTTGTGCCGCTATACAGTGAAATTATGCTAAAATCAGACCTATTTTTAATCAGTTATAGCTCCGTAGGTTGAAAGGTGACCCCCAATTTTTATTACATATTCTAAACTTTCTTTTTTCATATTCGTTAAAATATAACGATAGAGGGCGGCAGAATGTATTTTGAAGCTGTCAGACTGATATACTGTATTATATTGTTTATATAAATGGAAAATTACCGACAAACGGGCGTTTTTAAAATGACACTTAATAAGGTTCAATTACGTGTGCCATTACCATGCGCAAACTTGGAATTTCTCAATATCACCTTTTAGATGATTTTAAAAACGTTTCAGGTCATTTTCAGCATGCTTCTTGTGGGTTATCTCTCACTTCTTTCTTCTTTCTTCAAATCTTTGAAAATTAAAATTTAAAAAAAAATTAAATTTAAAATTTAAACTCCCGAATTTTAGTGTGTTATAGTTCAGACTACAGTATTTGCTATCGTGAGTCTGCCTTTTGTTTTCGATCAGTTGCTGGGATCATGACATTTTCTGAATGAAAATTAAAATTAGGACTATAGCCTACCTATGACCTTTTTCAGCTTTACATGTAGTTTTTGAACTCTTTTTAATGTCTTCTTTTCGCTTTATAATTTTCATTTTACAATTAATTATAAATAATAATGTTTGTATATTGTTTTGGCTCCATTATATGCCGCACACAATACACACACACGTACACAAAACCCAAACTTACTGTGTTGTGTTGCATCTAGAAAGGTAAATTAAAATGTGAAGTAGCCATTTAAACGGGCTGGTATCATGGTTTAATATCCTGGTATGCATATTATGTAAAACCCAGTATGTCTTTTCTAAATAAATCATTAACAAATCACATACACCACCACCACACCCAGATAATTTCAAGACTATGAGTACAGACCATCCTTGTATTGTTTTTCCTATCCAGCATTCTTCCTTAATTGCTGATTTACAGGCTCATGCCATACATAAGCAAATGTGCGTTGGTTTGACATTTGTTGAAAAAAAAATCTTGAAGACATAACTGTGAGATTTGATACAACTTAGGTCGGTATAATTTTAATTCATCAAATTTATGTGACAATCTTTATAGCCTCAAGGAAGAGGTGCATTATAAATACTTATAAATGGAAACTACAATCTTAAAAACAATAATTTCTTATATACCTTTTCATATATTGGGCCTATAACAAAACAATGTAGCTGTATATTTTGAAAGTGGAAACATTGATATTTCCTGCTCTTAAATTTTTTGCCAAGTCAAAATTAATATATCATTGGTGGAGTTGTGACTAATGAAACATTTGGAAGTCAAACCTGAAATTACTTTCTTATTATCATGATTATGTTTTATCAGAATAAAAACAAAACAACCTAAAAGAGCTAGAAGTAGCAAAAGTACTATATTATTATTATTATTACAGGGTGTTGCTACAATACAAACCAAGATCTTTATAATGAAGTTCCACTCTATTTCATTTTTTCCCTATATATAATTCCTATAAAATTATCTTTACATAAACTTTTAGTAATTTACCAAATTTATGAACACAATTTCAGCTTTCCATTGTTAAAAAAACAGTAAATTTGAAATGCATTTTATTACCCCATCAACGTTTTGTATCATCAATGATCTCTTTATTATGTTTTTAAAAATTATATATTTTTATGATGTATTATTTGGAACAAATAAATCCGGTTTAATACTTGTGAAAAACATAGAAAACTACTGCATACAAAAATATTGTGTATTGATGCAAGACCCATTGTCTTCCTGGAAAAATAACCAAAAACAGTGGAAGGTGTAGGCAACAATTTGAAGCTTGATAAACAAGGTACTTCGAAATAAGTAAGTCTACCCCTCCTATTTCTTAATACAGTTCTTAATTTGGGAGGTAATGAAGTCCTGGAATACATTAAGGCTAATAAAAATTGAACAGATTTGACAACACAATCAATATGTTAAAAAAATGTCAAAGGGACACATTAAAAACACAAATATGCATATGAACCATAAAGTCATTAATCCATTTTTCACAATAATACAGTTATAGCTGGTAATGGAATTATGAACAATTATTTTCAGTATCACAATTGTTCATAGTGGAATTATGAACAATTGTGATACTGAAAATAAGAAAAAAGTAAACATAAACTGAATTCAGACATGCAGCATATACAGAAAACAATCAACAGCTGAAAGTTTAGTAGTGTCCCGGTTCACCAAAACACTTGTTGATAGTTCAGTAGTTTGGAAATCCTCACTGGTTGCTTAACTTCAGTTCGCTCAGATATCCTTTTCGAAACAATTCTTTACATTGATCTGACATTCAAGTGATCTTTTGAGTAGATAGTGTCAACAATTGAATGTTACTGATGGAGGTTGATGTCGAATCATAGACACTGCTCACAGTACCTTATTTTCCATACATGGTGTTATATTTGTGTGAGTTCACCAGGCTAGTGCATATGGCATGCATTGTAGAGATGTTCCTGGTTTGCAGCTTAGTCGATTTTTCGTTAATTTTGAAGAAATGAAACCACTTAATATCATCATAGTAATGCTAAAGACTGGAACACTTGCATAAAGGCTACCATTGATCCTAGTTTTTGAATGTACAGGCATCCTTGGAAAATGGAATTATTGAGCCTTAGTTTCTTGTTTTAAATCATTGGTAAAGTCTTGTGTACCTGCATGAAAAGATTATTACTTGTAATCATCATATTATTATTCAAATAAGCCAAATTTAATAAGTGTGTGTATTGTGTAATGTTATTCAAAGTACTGTACAATTCACGGAATACAACATAATGGAATTATCACTTATTACTCATTTTCTTTCCACAAAGGTCATAGAAGTAGATAATAATGAAGTTGTTTCATTATACTAAATTGTAAATTTACATGGTTTGTGTTCAAACACTTACCCCGTTATTTTGAGTGTGATTTTGTTCTATGCATGTGGCTTGTGTTGATGTCACCAACTCCCCCTTTGGCCTTTATGTTTTGTTAATATGAAATATATTCAAGTTACTAGATTTATGGAAGTTCAATATAGGCAAAATTAAATCTATTTGACTATTACAAAAGAAACATTTACCTTGTCTTTAGCATTTGCCACAAGTAGTTTCAATCAATTCATGCACAGTGGATCAGACTATAAACATCAATCTGGATATAAGTGAATTCAGTTTAGTTTACCATTATGTTTGCACTTTACTTCCAATATTTTAACATAATTTGAATTAAAAATACAAAGAGTGCATGTGTATTAAATCAGTAATAACATGATTTTGTTTTGATGGCTAGATAATAACTAAAAGATCTAATACCAAAGTGTTCATAAAATGGCTGTCCCGGGTGTGGGACAAGTGGAATTATTTTTTACATTTAGTCTTATTTTACAATTATTCAGTTCACAAAACAATTAGACTATACTAACATGACATTAGTGCACAGGAACTTTGATTTTGTTGCAGTATGTATATTAATTACAGTTATAGCCATACATACTGTACATTAATCACAGTTTTTCTTACAAGCAAGGACACTGAAATTAGTACTGACAGACACCTCACTAGTCTGGTAAAAATGTATTCTACATCAAAATGTATTCTACATCATATCCAACATTAATTTTAAAAATTGACAAGATTATAGTCCTTGTTACATTCATAATGTTTTAATTTCTTTCAATTATCAAACTGTTCGTTCACCACTTCCCTTGCTGCATCTAATAATAAAAATAAGATAAAAACATACACACATGTGTGAATATGTTGCTGGATTACATAGAAAATCTGAATAAAGTATCTAGCAGTACAGGATATCATTTTATAATATTTGAACTAAATCATTTTTTTAAAATTACGTGTCAGAGTGTCAGAAATCTGAAAATATTGCAATTACAGAGACCCATTTTCAAAGTAACATTCACAACAAACTGGTCTCCATAAGTGGGTAAAGCTTTGTCTACTGAGACAGAACATATGAAAAGGCAGAGTAATAATTTTTGTTAAAAATTCAATAAGGTATTTGTATTGGAACTCCAGTTTGAATTAATTTGAATAACCATGTGACTTTTTTTAATGGCTAATGCTAGCTTCAGGGAAGGGGCTGTATCACTGGGATGACAATGCGCTGACACTGTCCCCATTCCAAAGATAAATCCACCAAAAAAGATCGAATAAGATCTAAGACCGATCTTGCTCACATCAATTGCTAGCAAGCACACAGAGGTACTGATTGGAGAGAAATTGTGGCAGCAAATTAAAAATAAAATCAATCACATCAATTCGGTTGCAGCAAAGGAATAAGTACTAGCACTAGCTAGAATAAGTAGCACATTGATAGCAATCCTGGATGCTTCTCAATAACCAAGAGAGTTTAGAATGCTCCTGGTTGATTACAGAAAGGCCTATGACCTTATAGATGATATCATTATCATTGACTAATTTAACAAACTCGATGAAGTTTTTATAAAGATGGATCAAAGCCTTTTTGACAAATAGATTCCATCGATTTAAATTTGATACCACCTTCTTATCGTGGCTCTCTCCTAATGTAAATATAAATATAGCAAATAAGATGGTTGTTTAACAGAAGTGCTTTAAAAACAAGCGAAAAGATCTTTAATATTATCCTTTGTTTAATGGGAAGCATGTCTTTAAGAATAGGAGTAATGTGTTGTTTACAGGGAGTAAGGGTACAAAATCAGGCAAACCGACAAGCAATGAATTACAATTATCTAACTTAGTGGAATGAAAGTATGAACTAAAGTTTCTGTGGACTTAGAAGTAAGATACTACAGATATTTGGAATAAATGAACATGTTGATTTACAATCAGGAGACATAAGCAACAAGTGAAAGATATTGGTCAATAATAATACCTAACTTTGAACAGAAAACACAGGGTTGATAATAACCTCATATCAATATTGAGGTCTAGAAGGAAATTTTAAAAACAAAACAATAAAATCAGCTTTTGAGGGATTTATGTTTAATATATTGTTGGACATCCATGTTTTAATTTCATTCATGCAAAGTTGAAATTTTGGAAATGATATGACTTCAGTGGAAGGATTGAAAGGGAGGTAAATTTGAATATCATCTGCATAAAGATGATACTTAACATTATAAGAATGTAAAATGTTAGCCATGCTGTTACCATTCCCTTTACCTCAATACCCGTTTCAGCAATAGTTCTGACGGGTTGAGGAACCTCACTTTGCACTGACCTTTACTGACAATCAAACTCAATATCAAAAGAGAGAGCCGAAATGTTAAGTAGTTTTCCAGCAAGTTGTCAATAAATCACATAGGCATACCTATGGTATAGTATAGTATAGCTGATCTTGCATAGGCAATAAATTACAAAAGCAATGATTATAATCAAATTAAGAGCAATTACCAGAGAAAGGCCTAATGTCCCAAAAGATGGTTAGAAATCAGGAAAAATTTTAAAAGGTAGAAACACCTCATTAACAGGGATAATATAAAGCAGGAAAAGAAAGAGACCAACCACACTTCTTTGGAGAACACTACCATGAATTTCAGTGTCTTTAAAAAATGAATCAAAAATGGCAATTCATTGAAAATGGAATGAAACATAAGACGTAAACCAGCAAAGACCAATTGTCAATTGTATCAAATGCAGCGGAAAGATTCAATTGAACGAGTGCTACGCCATGTGCCATGCCGTTATCAGCAAAAGAATATCATTAAGAAGACAACAGTTTCAGTCAAATAGCCAGATTTATAAGCATATTGAAAAGGTTCAGGTGCGTTGTGTCAAATATTGGGATATCTGAACAGCATCACATTTCTCAGTTTTAAAATAAAAGATATGTAGGAAATCGGCCGAAATTATAAATATTTTTTTCGGCCGAAATTATAAATATTTTTTATCAAGATTGGGCTTCTAAATTAAAGGTTTGACGAAGACAATTTTAAAAGAATTTGGAAAAATGCCAGAAAAAAGGTAACAATTTACAAAGTTCAAAATAAGTAAGCAAGGAAATCAGCACACTTTTTTAAAAGTGAAGTTGGGATTGGATCCACCCCAGCCCCTCCACTTCGCACAATGCTGGATCTGCCACTGTACATAGGGTTATTATTTCTGATAATCTAAAAAATGGAACATCCAAATGGTAAGCTTTGTTAAAGAGGAACAAGCACACTAGATTGCACAGAGAAATCACATATTATTTTTGGATGCCCTTGTTTTGCTTAGAATTACACCTCATTTCTCTGTCCTAGGTTGGAGTTCGCGTGACCGGTCTGGGGCAGGGGTACAAAGCCAGGCACTCACTGCATTGTATGATCGTTGTACAACCGTCGCACGACGAAAAAAAAAAGAATGTATTGCGTTCTTCATAGTCACGTCGGCCGACGACCATCGTGCACAGTGAGTGCTCACTGTGCCAGGCTTAACCTAACGCGAGTCCTCTCAACTGGAGTCCATTCAATGCAGAGGAGTTTGCATAATTATTCATTTGTTCCCCTCTTGCTTTACCTCGTTTGGACGATTGATGAATAAAATTGTGCAAAAACTACTTCTGCAAGTTGAAGGGGGCTGATCATACAAATCACATATATTGTTGTTCCACTCTTCCTTTGCCTCATTTTCTATATTTCACTATTTTAAAATTTTGTTTTCTCTCTATATTAGATCCTGAAATAATGTAAATTGATTTTGGACAAATTTTAATTGTAAATATCGTTTATATTTTTTTAAAATATAAAATTCAATTCAGGATATTGCCAAATTTGTGATCTTAATTGTAAATAAATTTGTACATAAATTATATAGTTGGTAGGCCTAGTTAATTTATTATTTAATCATTTTACATTCTCATATTCTTTTTTGTTTGCACGTATTAGGATTTCCTTTTGTTTTCCTCGTCTTGTGCTCTATCTTTTAATCATTGAATGATTTTTTTGTTAAAACTTAATTTCATATTTTACTGTATGCACATTGTAATAAAGATTATCGTATTCGTATACATTATATCAAAATTTAATTTTCTTTTGTTTTTCTCGTCTTGTGCTTTCTCATATAATCATTGTAATAATTTTTGTTAATTCATTATTTAATCATTTTGTATTCTCTTATTCTTTTTTTTTTTAGTTATTTTTTTAAAAGTATTTGTTAGGATTCCTTTTGCTTTCCTCGTCTTGTGCTTTCTCTTATAATCATTGTATGAATTTTTGTTAAACTTTAATTTCATATTTTACTGTATACATATTGTAATAAAGTTTATATATTCGTATACATTATATCAAAATTTAATTTGAATGGCTTCATGGTAGCTATAATAAATTGGAATTACTTCTGCCTGCAATGAATCTACACCTTTGCTATATACATGATCAACTAATGTGTTGTTTTCAGTAGTAGAACATGTAACATATTGCTGGTACCCGTTCTCTAACATTAGGTTTTTCACTTGAGAAGGATGTTTGAACAAATTTTCATTGAAGTCCCCCATTATGATACATTTTGTGCTTACCTTATGCAGCTCCTCCAATAATTTTCTCAAATTTTGACAAAACTGCTTCACATCATATCCAGGAGGTCGGTAAATTACTGAAACAACAACAGAAATTGGACTTGTTATCACAAATGCAATTACCTCTACATCATGAATACTTATGTTTAATCTGCTTAAAAATTTGTTCTTGGTATAGACTGCAACACCACCATGTGCCAAATTTTTTAGTTTACAAGTCAAATTAGTTGTATTAGAATATGAGTCATACCTTGCCTGATGATACAATTTAAATGAGTCTATACGTAAATCAAAGAGATCATCATCTTTATTTAGCCATGTTTCAGTTAGGCATATGATACTTGAATTCACAAACAGACCATTACCCTGAAGATCAGCAAAATGTTGTTTAAGCCCCTGAATGTTATGTAACATTATGGAAATATCACAATCTGAATCATAAACCCCTTCATCACATTGTACATATGAATTCATTTTATCTAAGCATTTCTTTATATTTGGATCACAATATATAAGTTTAGGATTAAAATTTTCAATAACAAGTCCAGATATTGAGGTAACACGACTAAGACCTACATATGCTTGTCCAGACGCAAAACTATTCTTAAGGCAAACTACTGCTTTATCCATTGTCATTCCCTGCACTTTATGAACTGTGCATGCATAAGCCAATTTGAGTGGAAATTGTTTTCGACTATATTTTTTCCCCATTGATTCCTTATACATCTCAATTGCCTGGATACCAATGTTATCATTGACGAATTTCACTTTAATAGATACTGGTCTAGAACATTCACTGGACTTTATTATCTCTTCAACATGTCCCATACATCCATTTGTTAACCCTTTTGTAATATCTACATTCTTTATCAACATCACTCTGGCATTTGGTGCAATCCACAAGTAACTTGACAAAGTAGTTTGACGTGAATTTCGCGGTCTTTCACAAATTTTATTTTTTTTTCTACTGTTACCTTCAATATCTTCTGCTTTAATACAGATGATATCTGTACAGGTCTTGTGCAACATTTCCTTGTTCCATTCATTAACTTGCTTATTAAATGAATAAATATGAAGAGCATCTTCACTTTGCTCACCGGTTTCACGTGATCTGAGAACCTCTAAATCTTCATCAGACAAAATATCATCTCTTCCTTTTGTACGTAATTTGTTCAACAAAAGAGCAAATTCTGCATCTTCCTTTTGTCTCATGATTTGATCTAACTGTACTTGTTTAAAGTTATCCATCCACAATGACCCTTCCAGTGTGTCTCTATATAAAGGAGTACCCATCACAGGGGGTAACTGATAAAAATCACCAACTGCGATTACTGAAACATTGCCAAAAGGAGAATCATTGCGTGTCTGTTTAATTTGCCGTAATCGTCCATGGATATACCAAAATAACTTTTGATTTACCATTGATATTTCATCTATAATAACAATTTGCAACTGACTCAGCTGATTACGAAGTGCACTTATTTTTTCTTCTCCAAGCGGTTGATATGGAAGTGAAATACTAATGGGGATAGACAAACTACTATGAATCGTTTGGCCTTTTATATTGTAAGCTGCAATCCCTGTTGGAGCAAGTTTTAATATTGACAAATCATCAGGATTCTGCAGAATTTTACCAAGGATGCGTGTTGCCTCATTATAAATACAATTTACCAAATGACTTTTTCCGGTGCCAGCACCTCCAGTAATAAAAGTATAAAACGGTTCAGGTTGTTTACCATTAACTTTATCCAAACACCATTGTCTTATCTTGTAAAAAATTTGTTGTTGCTTTTAATTCAAAGATCGGATCATTTTGTTAGCTTCTGGCCTTGAAATAGTACTACATGGATTAGATTCTATCAGAGACGTCTGGTTTTTGTTGGGTTTCAAATCTGGAATAAAAGGATCAAGTTCTTCATCACCATTCTCATTTACATTTGGTTTTGGGTTTTCCAACCTTTCTTTTTCATTTTCAGGACACAAAAGACCCCATGCATCTTCCTGTGGTCCAAATTTTGCTAGGAACTCTTCTGCCTGTTCAACTTAATCAGCACTTTTTTCATACTGTTTCATGTTTGTTTGAACTATGAACTTTACTGTTCGCAATTCCCTATCACATAATTTCACAGACCCTTTTTCATAAAATTGTTCATGTGTTAAAAAATTTGGTGGTTTTAATTGTTCATCTGTACGAAATGGCAGAAAAAGTTGCAATATACTCAAAAAGTATTTTTCAGATGCTTCATTCTTTGGAAATCGAGGATATCTTATTATTGCATTACTAGTTCTGGTTCTTTTTTGAATGTATCCTAATTTTTTCTTTAATTGAAATATATTTGATTTCTGTTTATGCCCTTTCACTTCTGATGAACTCAATATTCTATAGTGAGAAGAGAATGTTGCAAGGCACATTTTATCAAATTCAGATCTATCAGGCCGAGCTTTATATTTGTCAAGCTTATTTGGCAACCATGCACTTCCACCATCATCTGATTTGTTTTGAATTACACTTAGTGGTAAACTCATTCTCACAGGATTAGGTCCAACTGGAATAAATTCAACTTTCCTTGAACATTCTTTTAATCGTAAACCACAAACACGATAAACACTCTCTTGAGCAGAAACCTCTCGATTGTTCATATACACATGACCAACTTTTTTTAGGCTTTTTCTAGCATCTTCATTTCCTTCTTTCATTTCTGATGCTGCATAAGATAACAGCAAGCTCATTTCTCTTTCAGATTTTGACATGTATGACACAACATAAGCAATACATGCATATACGTTTGTTATATATTGAATATCCATATTGGCATTCCATGCTCTTAACAAGAACGGGTTATACTGATTTACCCAGGCATCTTCAGGGTTCCTCTTCATAACAATCTTTTGTTCGGAAACTATGAGATTGTTTGCATCCTCAAATGCCTCCTGTGTTATGTCTAGACTTTGAAAAAGGTCTCTTACATTTTCAAACTTTTGATCACCAGTCAGTGCCTCTTTTACTGAGGTTAATAAACATTCTGCTTTTTCAAAGGCATCATTATCATCATCATCATTTTCATCCATTGCAGGTCTTACAATAAATGTTTGTTCTGATGGTTGTCTGGGAAAATTAAATCTACAATTTGTTCCCTTCTTCTTACAAGACTTTGAATGTTTTTTACTGTGAATCTGCACACTTGTAACAATTTCATGCAATTCGGGATCTACAGCCTGTGACGGCACAACACAGGATATATACTTATCAATGAAACTTATTACTTTCTCATCTTCATCCTCATCAAGAACAGGGGCATCTTCGATCCACACTAGCATATGGACATGAGGGCTTCCTCTCATTTGAAATTCAATTCTATAGAAATAATCTATGACCTTACCAATAGGCTGTGCTTCAGACAAAATCACATTTCTCAAAAAAGTATGAAATCGTTTGTCAAACATTCTGGCAACTGTCACTGGATTCGATTTTAACAGATTACATTTGTCTGCCCATTCTAATTCATCTATTTTCCTTTGGTCTCCTGTCTGACTTAACAACGTTTTCATTATTTCTTCCCAACGAAGATCGGCACTTGAAAATGAAAGAAAATATGTTGGCATCCCAATCTGTCTAACCATTGCTACTACATCTTTTTGTGTTGCTTGCCAGTAAGGTGGAGTTCCACGTATTTGTTTAAAAAATTTAAAACCCTTATCAGATTTCAAAATCTCTTCAACTTTGCTAACATTTTTTAAATCAGATACCATTAATTTATTGTAATCATCCTTCTTATCAGAACCTTTTCGCAATGCAATGGAAATACTCGATAAGATTTGCTGAATTTCATATAAAGTTTGAGCATAAAATATAAATTCTGTATTTTTTGCAAATCTGTTATCTACATGCATTAATCTATTGTGGAAATAACGTCCAAGTGTTAGTTTAACATCTCTGGCATCGTGAAATGTTGGTTGCCCTGTTGGAAATAATACTGGAAATGATTTTGCTTCATTGCTTTCATTATTTAACAATGCAACAGGGCTATTGTTCTCACATGGCGCACAACAAATTATGTCGTGAAAATACTCATCAACCACATTCTGTCGCCTGTCGACTGGCTGAAGACTTGTGTCAAAGACAATACCACACAATCTTTTTTCTACTTCTTCTTCATTGTTTTCTACACCTACCTCCTCTTCACTGTTTTCTACAAATGTTTGATCATTTATATTAGCAGATTCACCTTTAATGTTGTCTTCAGATAAATAATTGTTCCATTCTTCGTTGATAGATACAACAGAATACCACTTGTTATTACTTTGTAAAAATTCAAGGGCTTGAATGACATTTGCTGTTTTGACAAATTTATATTCATAATAACCCTTGTACGACAACTTTCGCTTCAACTTTACAGAAATCAATTGATCATCAGCCTCTGGTCTAGGCAACATTTTTACAGTTTCAATCGTATTAGATGGTACACATACAACTGGTCCATGTATCCCATGCTGACCACCTTTGGGTAAATTCATTAATTTCATAAAGGGAATATTTAGAGCAATCAAATGCTGCTCCAAATTATTTAAACACTTAAGTTCAATAGGAATATCATGTAGTTCTAAATTGTTTGAGTTGGCTTCTGCAGGGACTTTTCCACTTAGCAGTTTCCTGTGGCATGTGAAACAAATCCATAAATGACATCTTGATGATTCAGCAAGTTCACAATGTGTATTACATTCATTGTTGCAAATATGCAAATACTTTTCATTTATACATTTCTTATTTGCATACTTAGCTTTAGTGCACTCCATTACTTGATTTCTGAATAACAACTTAAAGCATACACAACAAACATAATCAGGACCATACGAGATTGTTTTCCTAAAGTCTTTCAAAACAAACTCAAAATTGTTCTTTTCTGCTTTTCTTAATCTACGGCGCTTCATGTTTTTCTTTTGGAAATTTTTCCTGAACACTAAATCACCATGATACTTCTCTGTGAAACTTCGCCTACAATCTTTTCGGAAATTTGAATCACTGTGATATTTTTCTGCTAATTTTTGCTTACAATTTTCTCTGAACTTAAGATCACAATGATACTTCTCTGCCAAATTTCGCTTACGATTTTGTCTGAATTTTGAATCGCTATGATACTTCTCTACAAATTTTTGCTTATAATTTTTTCTGAACATAGAATCACCATGATACCTACTATTTATTTGTTCCTTTAAATTCTGCCTAAATTTCGCATTTAATTTGTACTTTTGCAAAATTCTTGCTTTTTTACTTGTTCGGTATTCAAAATTAATGTTGTATTTTTTTCTCATTTTATTTCTTACACGAAGATTGTATTCAGGTTTACTTCTATACATATTCTGTTGTCTTTCTCTGTTTTCTCTTTTCTTTTGAGATCTATGAACATCATCAGCATATCTTGTTTTTTGTGCTTCTTTTACTTTACGTTTCTTTTCTTCTCTGTATACAGGATCACTTTGATATTTTTTTCTCTTTGCATCTGCTTTCCTTGAATTTGATGACATTTCAGAATTACCCTCTAATGTTTTCCTGTTCTCACATTCTACATTCTTTACATTTTCATTTGAACGTTTTATCCTCATTCGCATTTTTGCTTTTTGTCTTCTATTTAATTCACACTCTTTCTTCTTTCGTCTCAATTTTTTTACTTTGTTTATACAACTAAGTTCTGTAATAGTTTTACACTGTTTCTGTTTTGGTTGTCTAATGTCTTCAAGTGACTTATTAGAATCGTTCATTTCATGATTTGTTTCGTTTCTTGTTAGTTTCTGTTTATTGGCATAATTCATAAAAGTCTCTTCATTTGATTCTGTTGAACTATTCACATCAATTGTTTTAGTATCCTCAACAGAATTTAAATTCACACCCACAGATTGTACTACATCAAAATGTACATTTCGAGTGTATAAAATGTAAATGCCTCTCTTAGTTGTGACATCATTTATTCTTCCTGGCTTTTTTGCAGAATACATTTGCCAAGTAAAAAGCTGATCATTGAATGAGTAAATATCTGCTTCAAGCAAATTTGACATGGCACTTATTTCAGTATTAGAAGCCCATGTTCCATTAGCCATTACCCTTCGTTTCCACACATATTCTTTAACTGTTCTGAATTCATGACTTAATGTATTACTAAACAAATCATCTGTCTCCAATAAATGATTAGCAGTTGCTTTTCTCAAAAGTAAATGATTACGTTCTGTCCCAGAAATAACATACGATATAGCACGATAAAAACAATTTCCATCACCGGTAACATGTTTCACTTGTGCTGGACGTCCAATATGTCTGTCTGTGTCTAAAGTAGGACTGCAATTGCTATTAGCATTATTAATACCTAGTTTACTACAAATTTTTTCTTTTTCTTTTTCAGTGAGAGGAACAAATTTGAAGTTCTTGTCAGGTCTTTCACCATATTCAATATGAACGATTTCTATACTACCTTCAGTTTCATTGCTATCACTTTTTGGACCTTCAGCATCTTCAATAATATGTATCGGTTTTGCAGTATTTCTTTCAAATACATAATCAGTCTTCTTATCATGTAATGTACTTGATGGATATTTCCTTGATGTACTTTGTACATCTACATCTACAGGTAGATCAAAATGAACTGAATTGCACAAGTTTTCATTCTGGGAATGATCATTTGATGGGTTAGCAGATATTGCACATAAAACAATATCAGCCTTACTTTGAACATTCACACCAGTTAGTTCAAATTGAGTTTTATTTAGATCACAATTCATTGATTTTGCTAAACTTATGCAATGACTGTATACACCTTGCCAGGATTGCGTATGAATTAGGATACTCTTTCCATCCTCACAGACACAGCCAGTCTTATCTCTTCCATGTGGGTCAAAGATAAAAAAACCTCTTGGACGTTTAATAATAGCAAATGTACTTTCATTAAAATTCATAAAACATGCATGATGCTGATGCAATTGTTGTTCAAGAGCCTGGTATAATGGCAAAGCTCCACATTCAGCCATACGTTCTGGATTTCCATCTATAATGCCAAACACTGGCTCATTGTCAATTATCTGAAATGTGTCATTCAAAATATCCAATTCTTTAGGCAATTCAGAAACCATCAAAAGATCTTCATTCATTGTAGAATCTTTCTGAATGTAGTAATACAACTGATTTCCAAGATTCAATATTGTGTCAAGATCCTTAGTGTAAAATTCATTTCCATACATCTTTGTTGAATAAAGGATAGCTACAAGACTATTTGCAACACACTGTTTACCACTAGCACTGCCAAATTTGTAATGACCTTGATTAAAATTACCTTGTGCAATAGTTTTCATCTTCGTGCATGTATTGACAATACTTTTATTTTTGTTACCTTCATTTAATTTTATTACAGAGTCGGACTGAAACTTGCTGAATGATTGACCATGCTCACTATATATATTGCTTACACTTGCTGAAGCTTGCTCAGTAGCATCCAAACTTTGATCATCATTATTACATTTTTCAAAGTCATCTTGAAGTGTACTGTTAGAAGTCTTATCCCCAATTCTTGTACTGCATGTTTTTTGTTCGTCATCAATTATCCATACTTCTCTTTTACCATTTAAATTATTTTCCTTGAATTCACAGCTTGCACATGCATTACGTTCATGGTGTGTAACATTAGTAGAACTACTATTCACTTTGCTGTTACAGTTTGGCACTTTCACATCGCCTGCACTGTTACCAATCTCTTTTTCCAACACATTACATTCAATTTTACAATCCTCATCAGTTTTCATTTTAAAATGTTCATTGGTGCCCATGAGTACTTGATTAGTATTTTGACTGCTTATTGCAATTTCACCGTTCTTGTCACCCTTGAACTTGTCACCCTTGAAATTTAACTCTTCACAATGCTGTGATTCTTTCTTATTAGAACTTTTCTTACTTTTGACAAAACGACCTTTCTTGTTTCTTGAAAATTTAGAGTTGCCACCACCACCATAGAGTTGTTGTATTCTGTTTACTGTCGATGTGTTCTCTTTCACCTCTGAGAAAACGTGACATGTACCTGCATCACTCTTAACCATTTTGTCAACTATTGTTGAGTATTGCGAATTGCCTGATACCTCAAGCCCTATCATAGTTGTTTGTGTCAGCTTCTTCGTTTTTTCAATAGTTTTACCGTACATCTTCATTGAATTGTTTGACGCTACACAAGATTCTCTACATGCCTGTATCCTATTATTTGTCACTTCAAAACATCTATCTTTGGTATTTACAGTCCATTTGTCATGTTCATTGTTCATGTACATATTTTCATGGAGTTTTCCTTTCCTCAGTTTTGTACCCTTGCGTCTTTCATAGAAAATTTTCATTGCTTTGCCGATGTAGGTTACACCCGGTTCTAGAATTACAGAATTTACGGACTTTCTTGTACCTTTCTTATCTACTCCACGCTCAGTTTTTGAATTCAAATGAAATATTCCCTCCTTTCTCTTTTCCACCAGTTCTGTCTTCCTTGATTTTACAGTTATCCATTCATTTTCTAAATCTATTTGTTGACAATCTGTTTTCAATAGATTTTTCTTAACTGGAAAGTTAGGTCCATCTTTATTGTTATACTTTCTTGATTTGTATTTTACATACCTCTTCTCTGTTCTGCCAAATTTTCTTCTGTTGTTCTTCCATTGAAGCAAGTCATTATTACAGTTTTCATCATTCTCTCTTTCAAGGAGCTTGTACTTATTAAAATGACAAGGGATGCCTAACTTATCAAACATGCGATGAGCAATGTTGCTATTCCCACACGATGAACAAATCCAGATCAATCTCATATCATTTAGTTTGTTTTCACAAAGGAATCCCATACATGTCACATGAAAATGGTTATTACAAGACTCACATGTTTTACTACTTTCATCCTCTTTGATCTCACTCTTGCATAAACAACATTCATTGTGCTCTGAACTGATCACTGATGTGCAGACAGACAGTATATCTATGATTTCACCAACTACTTTCTTAAATTCAATTGTATCCATTATGAAAAAATCCTATTTTCAAAAAGCTTTTCAAGTTTAAATATATTTTATAGGAACACAAATTACAATTAAAAAAAATTCTTATGAATACAAAATTCTGTTTGATATAATATTTGATATCTAAAATCTCAATTAATATTCGTTTTGAAATAAAAATCAAACTCAGGGGTGCAAAAATTTAGAAAGTAGACACTATAATGATTTTATCTTAAGATGAAACACTCCACACTATTTATACTTTCTTTTTTTTTCAGAATAAAAAGACTCAATTAACACAGATATTAAAGCTTCTGCTCTAAACTTACTTCTGCAAAGGAATCCTTGGTGGTAATTCTTTCTGTTCCTCTTTCCTTTAGACTTCTATCGATGGAGATTAGAGCTTTTACTTTATGTTTGCAAGTGAGAATTTGTTGTATGTAACGATTCGTTCAATGCGTCAATTCGCTTTATGTTGTTTTTCTTGTAAATTTATAATCTTTGTAAATTCGTAAATTCAATTTTTTTGAATATTCATGAAATTCTTTCTTTGAAAATTCTTTCTTTTGAAAGTGTTACGGCTATATTCTTCAAATAGATTCTCTCTTTTTATCAAAAAATTCTTTCTTTGAAAATTCTTTCTTTCGAAAGTGTTACGGCTATATTCTTTTCTTTGTATATTCAACTTATTTCTTTTTTTTCTTTTTCTTTTTCTTTTCTTCTGAACTGAAATGAAATGGACAAACGATGTGATGGTGAAACAAATGAAGGTGAAATGTATAACAAGTTGAATGAAAATGAAAATATGAAAAACAAAATTCCAATAGCCAGACACAGCACCTACAAGGAAAGAAAGAAAAAAACAAGAAGTCAATCATGTGGCTTACAATCAAGAAAATTACACAATTACTGAAAACTCAAGACAATGAATGTTGAAGTGTTATTTATACATCATAAGCATTATTATTTTCACCAGTTTTAAGACAATGTTGTGCTCCACAAAACTCTAAAATATATTTTACTTCATTTATTCATCAAACCACACAAACAAGTACAATAACAATATAATTAATAAACGAATAAAGACAACTTCCAAGAAACCCTCAGAGGATATATAATTTGAAGCCCACATTCTGTCACCACGACTCATTAATGTAAGCATTGAATTTGGCTTGCATTTCAATTTTTATATGACCAACTAATCTTTCCCAATTGGTATTACACTGTTCCCATTTCTTATCATTTTCCTTGCATATTATACTGATGTAAATTGATCACTGAATTTGATGAGTTCGCAGTTTCTAATAATTTACCAACAAAAGAGTGTGTGTTGGCATGTTATTATTCTCCAACAGTATATCTATTATCAGGTTTCATATTTTTTCAATCAATTCATTCATTATCTTTTAACAGATTGCCCTTTCTTCAGCAAAACTCCTCACCTCACAAATTCAATTGCGTAATCTGAAAGATAAAAAATACATGAACATCATTCAATATTAAATATTAATTGACAGACCAATTTTACTTGCAATTTTTTAGTCAAATTAGGGTTAAACCAACGACTATACATGTTAAGGAAGGGCAAATGTCACAAATATACATAATAAGCGTAACACGCATACCAAGCAGCAGCTTTTTATACAAGCAAAGTGATTTTGTTATACACAACGCAACAAGCAACCAAATGCCACAGCACTTCATTTCACATGTTATTATTCTCCGACAGTATATCTATTATCAGATTTGAACACTTATTTATTTCATGTTTCATATTTTTTCAATCAATTAATTCATTATCTTTTAACAGATTGCCCTTTCTTCAGCAAAACACCTCACCTCACAAATTCAATTGCGTAATCTGAAAGATAAAAAATACATGAACATCATTCAATATTAAATACTGTATTAATTGACAGACCAATTTTACTTGCAATGTTTTAGTCCAATTAGGGTTAAACCAACCACTATACCTGTTAAGGAAGGGCAAATGTCCCAAATATACATAATAAGCGTAACAAGCATACCAAGCAGCAGCTGTTTATACAAGCAAAGTGATTTTGTTATACACAATGCAACAAGCAACCAAATGCCACAACACTTCATTTCACGTGCTAAAATATGCAATTGAAATGCTCATTACTGCATTAATATCTGTCCATTTTTTTCATAAATATGGCAAAACTTTAACTGGTACATACTTTGTACTTGACAAGAATTCCAGGTCAAAACAAGTTCTACTAAAACAATACTGCCTTTAAAAAGTACTATTTTATTATACACGCCACCTCTCTGGGTATATATGATTTATTTTGTACTTTACTTCAACAACTACTGTAAGTCTTCTTATAATGTTATATGAACAGCAGCGGTGCAAAAGATTTGCAAGGTATCGGCTCAGGCTACAGTATGCTGTCAGCAATAACTGTTTAAGCTAAGCTAAGGCTATGCAATACGCTAATAATAGTAAGGAAGAGAGGCCTATGGCCTAGCCTAGCCCTAGCCTAGACCTAGATAGTAGAAAAGTTGGCTCTGTCTGAGAATGAAATTTCCCCATTCGTGCTCTACTCAAAAGTTATCTTAGTATAAACTAGACTAAAATTTTATACTCACAATAAATGTAATAGCCTCTAAAGTTTACGAAAAGCAACTTTTTAAAATACTAGAAATGAAAACTGATTTACAACAGCAGAGGAAGAACATGCGTTGTACTGGAACATATTTAGGTATGAAACGCCCAAAAGGACAAACCAGAAGTACCATAGTGCAAAACTAAATTACACCATGTTTTAGGCCTTTTTCAGCATTTTAGCATTTTCGAATTAGAACCACGTGGGTGGCATTAGTTTGCGCGCGTGTCATCCTGTGTGCGTACGTGTCCGTTAAAGTTTAAAATTCTAAATATCAACATTTAGATACACAGTAATTTAAAGCATGTTTCAGGTCATTTTCAGTACACTGCTGAGGTCAATCCGGCGGATCACCTAACTCGTCTCAGTGACGAGTTCAAATCTAGTCTTCATCTTCTTTTTTGGTGATCCGCTACACTAGCGGATCACCTATTGTTATTGTCAGGATCATCATCATCATCTTCTTTTTTGGTGATCCGCTACACTAGCGGATCACCTCTTGTTATTGTCAGGATCATCATCATCATCTTCTTTTTGGTGATCCGCTAACACTAGCGGATCGCGATTTTTTTTTCCGTACGAAACATTTACATGAAACTCCACTCGGGCCGTCTCGGCTGAATCG
>NW_022755602.1:0-686 GCF_011630105.1 Anneissia japonica
AAAATCAAAGTGCAATTTGATTAAAAAAATTATAATCATAAAGTAATTGCACAATAGAACAGACTTTTTACATGGAAAGTTACATCATTTCCCTTTGGGGACGTGCGCATCCGTGTTTCACGATGTTATACGTCCATACCGTACTCTACCCAAAAACTTGCGGTGGAGAATATTAATATCAATGTGTCACCTCTGACGACAGAGGAATTCATTTATTCAATAAGGATTGTTTTTATTCACACAATTGCTACAGTTTTACAATTTAAAACCAAAGCATTAAAAACATAATATATAATTAGGTAATTTATAAAAAAAAAACATAGGCCTATGCAAAATGCAAAGATCAAGAAGAACGTTTAGAAAACATTTGAAAGTACAAGTACAATTTTACAAATATAGATTGTCACGTTAAGTTATGTGCTATGGTATTTTATGCCATTGTTACATGTACAGGTGCCACGCACCATTGATATGTAAACTACTTGCAGTTAAAAGAGCTTGGCTCTTTGTGATTCGGGTACTAAGGCCTATTTGTTCCTGGCTTATCAAACTACGGTCACAGACCGTTTTGAACCAACACCAAGCCTTTACCGCACTCAATCACTGGTGGATAACCTGTCAACATTGCGTTGCATGAACTGATTGACTACTTATTCGAAGCCTGTTTTGGGAATCGTGTGTTAGAA
>NW_022755603.1:0-207 GCF_011630105.1 Anneissia japonica
CGGCATCTTAAACGTCGGAAGAAAGCTTCCAGATCCAAAGATAGTTGTTGTGGGTCAGCCTGCCTTGGTTTTGGGCAAATTTGAGTCCTCGGGATAGAAGTTTGGTTTCTCCTTCGGAAAGCTGACAGTTAATTTGAACAACTGAATCCGTGGTGTTGCACGGATTATCACTAAAGCGCCGAATGAACCTTCTAGGTTTACGTGAAA
>NW_022755603.1:217-584 GCF_011630105.1 Anneissia japonica
GGTTGGATCACTTGTGTTGAAGTGATATTGTCTCGACCAAATTTGTGTTGTCTCCTCAGGGAAAGTTCCTTGGAAAGCTTAAGGCAATCCTTGGCAATAATCTTGAGTTTGTTTTGAAACTCAGATATAGGAAGGTCTCTTTTCAGCCTCCTAGTCCTAAAGTGAATTTGGTTGTCGATGTCTTTGAGGAGTTTGCGGCAGTTGCCAATTAGGACCTCATTTAATCGACATGCATTTTTGTTAAGGACGCCATTCCAGCGGGAATGGAAGTCACGATCTGCGAATGGAATACCAGACCTGGCATGAAATTGTAGTCCTTTAGGAGCCGAATTGTTAGAACGATGTTCAAGATAAATAATAAGATGGT
>NW_022755604.1:0-1162 GCF_011630105.1 Anneissia japonica
GAATATATATCACACTATAGAATGTGTTTTGGAGATTATAATAAACCATTATTTATGCCATTACCATACTTTTGGTGTCCTATAGGATTTTTATAGTTTTCTATAGGACTTGAAAAAGTCCTATAGGGTTTGGTTAAGTTCTATAGGAAAATATGCAAACCTTTAAAACACCTTTAGGATCCTATAAGAAATTTTCTTTAGGAAATGGTCTTCTGTATTTTCTATCGCTTCCACTTTTTGTCTTTTTGCAAACATTTTTCAGATTAAAGTACATAGGTGATCTAGTAGACTTTGCAAGTACAACTTGTACTTGTAGTTGCTATGGTGTAATATTTCACCTGGGACTGAGGTCAAACCAAAGATCAAGCCTGAATGAAAGTTCCATACTTGATTTGTCACTTGCAGGTCAATCAATGACCTTTTTTGAGGATGATATATTGGCTAGCTGTCAGACAAATGGTTATAGTACGGCAGCTTAGGGCCATATTTGGACTTAATGTGGACGTTCCGGACAAAAGCTTCAATTTTTTTTTACATGCTCCTTATGGTCATAGCATTCAATTTTTGGTAAGAACCACCTCATCCGAGGTCATTATGGCGGCCATCTTGGATTTCAAAATGGCCGCCTAATAAACCTATAATTATCTATATCTCCACTTCTAAACCACTTGGAACTAAGATTTTAATGTCTAAGAGTATGTTTATATGATCGAGGAATACCATCATATCATTTTTGACCTGGTCAGATTGCCACAAATGGGTCATGTAAGGTCATTCAATGTCAAATATTGTATGGTATCCTTAAAATTACGTAATTGTCAAATTTTACATTAGAATTATACCCAGGCTCTCAGAACTTTTTACTATGAACTACAATATTTCATTCGAGGTCATTCTGGCAGCCATCTTAAATTTCAAAATGGCTGCCACACAAAACCTATATTTATCAACATATCGGCTTTTAAACAACTTCCAATAAGAATTATGATGTCTAAAAATATATTTTCATGGTCAAGGATTTATAGCACTTGTGACATGGTCAGATGGTAATTTAAAGTCATTCAATTTCATTTCTCTGTTAAATACGTAGAAAATCTTAATAGTTTGTAAGTGGTTGTATTTTACAGCAAAATCATAAATAAGCTCACAAAATTCAATTTTT
>NW_022755605.1:0-522 GCF_011630105.1 Anneissia japonica
TTTAGCACATTGAACCCATGTGGATTAAATGTGGGCATTCCCATAATTATATGCCCAGTTATTTAGCATATGGGTCCCATGCAAATTAAATATGGGCATGCCCATATGTAACTGCCCACATATTTGGTACATGGGCTCCATTTGGATTAAATATGGGCTTCCCATATTTACTTACCAATGTTTTTGGCATATGGGTCCCATGTATATTATATGTGGACATGCCCATAAGTATTTTCCCAGATATTTGGCACATGGGCACAATTCGAAATTAATATGGGTATACCCATATTCAACTACCCAGGTCTTCGGCATGTGGACCCCATGTAGATAAATATGGGCATGCCCATATGTATTTTCCCAGATATTTGCCACATGGGGCCCATGCGGATTAAATATGGGCATTTCCATATTTATCTGCCCAGGTATTTACCATACGGGGCCCATGCAAATTAAATATGGCATGCCCATATGTAACTTCCCATATATTTGGCATATGGGCTCCATTTAGATTAAATATGGGCC
>NW_022755606.1:0-1844 GCF_011630105.1 Anneissia japonica
CACAAGTTTTTGCTCCATAAACCGTATTTTCCGGTGAATAAGCCGCAAGTTTTATACGCGATTTTTCCCTCGAAGTTTCGGGTGCGGCCTATACACCAGTCGTTAACCTACTCCCAAAAAGTTCAGATCGCGAACCGCAGCGAAAATCAGGCGCCGTCTGTCCAGCTTGGGTTCATGTTCCTAGCCCAATTAATTAGTCTAGCCTTTGTTAAAGGTCTAGTATTTGTAATTATACTCACTATACAGTGCTGTGTGATTCCTACTACATTTTCTACGACAATCAAGCAATGGTTTGGGTTGTTTAAATAATTATTTTCATAGTTACTTTCACTCAAACAATTCTGAAACACGTTTTATTCGAAATCGCTTCGCTCAAAACAATAAATTAACCTTCTTTTCGGGCAGGGACGTAGCCAGGATTTTGAAAGGGGGGAGCCGTTATGCGCAGTGGCGTAGACAAATATTTTTCATTGGGGGGATGATTGGCGTGTTATCCAGTGTCGTAACAGGGGCGGGGAGCAGGGGGAAAAAATTCCCCGGGCTGACCAAGCCGTCGTACCGGGCTGGGTAATAAGAGAAAAGAAAGAGGGGAAAGGGAGGGAAAGAGAAAGAAGAGGAAAAGAAAAGAAAAGAAAAAGAGAAAAATAAAGACAAGAATAAAAAGGAAGATATCATAATGACCAGACTCACAACACCCTGCAACCCCTTCTCCACTTCAAAAACTGTCATATCTCCTTTGATCTGCTGCCTAATGGCGTAACCACTGGGGGACAAGGGGAAAATATCGATCTTTGAAAAATCTTCCCCCACCCCTTTATACGGTAAATGCCCTTTTCATTCCCTGTAAGTGCCTAAAAAAAACCGCGTGCATTTCTTGTTAACATGGGCCAGTTTCCTCTAAAAATTGCACATTTTAGGGAGTTTTGGCCAATTCCAACGAAATTAGAATTAAAAACACCGGGGGACAATTGAGGAAAATATCCATCTTTGGAAAGTCTTTCCGCACCCCTTGACAAATGCATCCTCAGAAAGTGCCTAAAATTCTCAAATTGTTTGTGCGCATTTCTTGTTACGGTAGGCCAATTTCCTCGGCCCTATAAATTGCACATTTTAGGGAGTTTTCGTCAATTCCGACGTAATTAGAATTAAAAACACAAAAATATTTTGCGGGCTTCGCGCGCATTTGTTAGGGATTTTTTAGGTTTATCCTTTTAAGTTATTTAAACACATAATAGTCCCAAACTCAAGAAAGACAAATTTAAGATAGATCGTTTTAACCTAAAAGAAGGGCCTCAATGTGTATTGATGGTGAAAGAATATGTAATAAATAAAACCATGATGAAAATGCTTAGGCCTATATTTAGTTTCAAACACACGTGTGTGGCCTATATTATAAATAAGATAAGCCCGATGTCGCATTGTTTTCTATATGGGGAGTGGGGTGGGGTGGGTATGGTAAATTACTAACCGGGAAAATAAATACCCACTCTGACCCAAGACCCTGTTACGCGCCCGGTGTCTCGCCAATGTGTGCCCTTGTGCGGACAGGGGATGTGCCCCCTCTGAAGCTGGAAACCTTGTTTTTGCAAAATAAATTGATGCAATTTGCTATTATAGGCCTAATCAATAAATTTATCATCAACCGATATAACCTTAAACATTCTTGGAATTGACATAACATTCAGTGTGAAATGTGGCTCTCTTTGCAAGTACATCTAACATCTAAGGAAAGAAGAGCTTAGATTGGTACGGTACCAGATAAAATAATTTTTTTATCAACCTTAATACATTATGCTAATTCTCATCTTTGTAAGCGCATAAGACCGTGCAAATTATTTCTGTGA
>NW_022755607.1:0-519 GCF_011630105.1 Anneissia japonica
ACACAATACAAATTAGCAGCACCCGTCGACATGCACCCGTCGCCACCCGTCGAATGAATGAACTTCTGAATTAGTTTACAACTAATTGATTCTAACAAGGAATTGAGCAGTTATTACTTTAAGTGAAAACTGCAACAATTATATATTTATTGCTAATATTATGTTATCTATATAATAATAATACCATTATTTATATTCAGTTTCTATACAGGTTGCAGTTCATCACCATGTCTAAATTGTTTACTATGCATGAACTACAAGTGATTGTCCAAACAAACCAGTTTTCATTATTATTTTGACTAAACTTTTTAAAATTGTCACTTTTTGCACAAAAGTGCTTATCTCGCCGAGTTGACTTTTTTTTTCTCTCTGTTTTTCCATATGGTCGCTACCGTAGACGTCGAAAGTCCAAAACGTTTTCCAATCGCTGAATTGGATTCGTGGTTCTCATAGGTTTTTATTACGCTCAGTATCGTATCAATGGAAATACACTGTCTTGGTCTTTTCGAGGCAGAAGCC
>NW_022755608.1:0-1282 GCF_011630105.1 Anneissia japonica
CCTATTTCAAACAGTTTATTTCCGTTTATGACAAAGTAAAATATCGATACGAAACAAAGTGAATTTATTTTATTTCTGAACGGTACCGGTAGCGGCAGGATTTGGCAGACGGGGATACGATGTCTCCGACAAAAAATCACGAGGCAAATATTAAATACCGTCTTCGACTGTAGTCGAAATTGACCTCAAACCGAGAATTCCCATTTTCGACTGCAATCGAAATTTAGTGACTAAAAAATAGGTGGTTTTCAAATCGCTCCTGTTTTTATTTTAGCTCCAATACGTCAAAAATTTTTAACACGCATGCATGAAGCTTTCTTCTTTCGAAATCTGTGAAGAACTCACATGCGCTTATATAAAAATATCAATTTGAAATCGTTATTAATTTCGAAAATATTCCGAAATGGCCGCATAAGATGTGTACACAGCTGAGGAAGCGATTGACCTGATTTTTGATTCAGACAGCGTTGAAAGTGAGTTTTTAGATGTGCGAGACTTAGACGTGCCTGATAGCGATGATGATGGTGGGGCTTCAAGCAGTTCTGACGGCGGAGATGTTCTTGATGAAGATGTTTTTTTGGCTATAATTTATTTATTTATTTTTTTTTTTGGTTTTTGCTGACGATTTGTATGTAGCATTTTTCTGTCATTTCTATTATATTATATATATTATATTATATTATATTATATTATATTATGAATAAAAAATCCTAAAAATATAAATTATACATCAAATGAAAGCTTATTCTATAAGCTTTCTTTGCTTTTGAAACATTTTTCTGTATAATTTACAGAAAGTTCCCAAAAATCCACCAGAACCACGTATACTCAAAAAACGCAAAAACCTAGTTACACTGCAAAAGAATCCGGTATTCAAGGGTTTGCACTACAAAAGAATCTGGTATCCAGAGGGTAAAGCGGCCTGTAGCATGTGTATACAGCATATATTTGTATTTTTTGTCGATGGATAAATAAATGTCCGAATATAAGAATTGAATAATGTTTTCTGTACACTACATGTTTGTTTGGGTCAGTTAAGAATTAGCACCTAATTAGGCCTATTAATGAAATACAATGGTACACAAACATTCACTTGTATGTTTTATTTATATTTTGACATTAACAGGCCTTTAACACTCAATATTATTTTTATTTAACATAAGCCAATAAACAGCTTCCACACATAAAATAACAGTAGGCCTAACCAATAAAAATATATAAAATACAAAACAAGATTTATGCAAGATTAAACCAGAGCCTTGCAGGCGTCAACGTTCCTATG
>NW_022755609.1:0-826 GCF_011630105.1 Anneissia japonica
ACGATGAGGCATAATAAGACTAGGCCTAGGCCTAAGTAGACAGTGCAATTATATGTGATAGAAAGTACACTTTCGAAAGAAATAAATTAAAATAAGAAAAAAAAATAACTAAGAATAATTCAGTTGCAAACGTACCTTGTTTAAGTATTTTAACAATGTGGCTTTTGTAGCCCAGCAAGGCATGGCATCCATGTGCAAATGAATGTGCAAAGCAGTGGTGTTTGTTTATCAATCAATCAAAAAAGCACGCCGGGAAAGTTTGCCTTACCAAGAAAAGGTGACGTAATCCAGAGGTGACAGAACTAGGTGGTGCTGTGTTATGGAGAGTAATGTGTGACCGGAAATGGTCTGCAGGCAGTTGGTTGTTACCATGCGCCAGTGATGTTGGAGTATTATGTATATAGTACAGCAATATGAAACTATTATGTAGGCCTAATGAATGAATAAAGTTCGGAGTTTGTCGGGTAGTGAAATGATTATTTCACATTTTAAGTGCTCCCTAAATTCATATATATGATCATGAGTGTAAGCTAAATAACAGTGATTAATTTAATTAGCGAAGATATGGAGACAATTATTTCGAATCCCTCTTTCCAAGAGGGGATGCAAATGCTTTGTGAAAATGAGTACGCCGCGGTACTCATTTTCACCAAGAAATACACACAACTGGTTTGCTAACAATTATGTCAATGTTACATGAACACCTGGGAAGGAAGGTGCAATCACGTTGTTACCTAGCAAAGGTCTGTACTGTATGGGGGAGGGGCTGCTGATGTACTGTGTAGCGGGGGACGATGAGGCATAAGACTAGTCCTAGGCCTAACTA
>NW_022755610.1:0-528 GCF_011630105.1 Anneissia japonica
TATGGGTTTTTAAGCGATGAATCCATTTGGTTTCCTCGCACCGTCTGTCCTTAGTGGATTTGAAACTGGAGCGTATTATAAGGAAGCGCATATCGTTAATATCATGGTCAAGAGAATTGAAATGCAAAGATACAGTGTGATTAGAGTCCTTATTTCTAATGGTAGTTTTATGGTTATTAAACCTGGATCTGAATGTGCACCGGTTTCTCCCACATAATTACCGTTATTGCATTTGGTGCAATAAATTAGGTATAATACATTATGTGCACAACAGTCCTCATTGGGTGGGTGGATAATGAAGTTGGTGCCAGGTACTTTGAATGTTTGCTTAGTGTTGATAATATTGCATAGTTGGCATCTTGCTTTACCACAAGGCATGTTCCCCTTCTTTGGTGTGTTATCGGTAGTAGGTAGTTGAGTAGACGTTAAAAGCGACTTGAGGTTGGGTGGCTGTCTACGTGCAATTATCGGTGGGTTCTGAAAAGCAGCCTTTATGGATGGGTCTTTTTTCAATGTTTCAAAGTCCGT
>NW_022755611.1:0-701 GCF_011630105.1 Anneissia japonica
CAGTACAGCTGAACCGTCGACAACCGAGTACAGTACAACTGAACAATCAACTACAAAATACAGTACAACTGAACAATCAACTACAAAATACAGTACATCTGAACCGTCGACAACTGGACTGTTGACAACAGAATACAGTACAACTGAACCGTCAACAACCGAATACAGTACAACTGAATACAGTACAACTGAACAATCAACCAAAAAATACAGTACAACTGAACCGTCGACAAACGAATACAGTACAACTGAACCGTCGACAACCGAATACAGTACAACTGAACAATCAACTACAAAATACAGTACAGCTGAACCGTCGACAACCGAAATCAGTACAACTGAATACAGTACAACTGAATCGTTGACAAAATACAGTACAACCGAATACAGTACAGCTGAACCGTCGACAATCGAATACAGTACAACTGAACCGTCGACAATCAAATACAGTACAACTGAATACAGTACAACTGAATCGTCGACAACAAAATACAGTACAACTGGACCGTCGACAACTGAACAATCGATGACAAAATACAGTACAACAAAACCGTCGACAACCAAATACAGTACAACTGAACAATCAACTACAAAATACAGTACAACTGAACAATCAACTACAAAATACAGTACATTTGAACCGTCGACAACCAAATACAGTACAACTGAACAATCAACTACAAAATACAGTACAGCTGAAC
>NW_022755612.1:0-960 GCF_011630105.1 Anneissia japonica
TTTTGAAAGTTTATATATATATACTATGAAAATAGATTCATCAGATAATTCTACAATATAATGTTACACACCTAAATGTTTAAACCACTAACAGATTACACAGGGGAGAGTTGTAATGTATTCATCCCCAATAAACAATGTTTGCTGCCACCTATGTTTTACAATAAATACTGAACTGAGAAAATGGCAATCATCTCCTGTCAGTCCGTCGTGTTGTGACATAAAGAGTCATAAAACATTACAATATTATAAGGCAATTAACAATGGGAATGATCTGACTTACTAACAAACATGTTATGAAGTGTAAACATTGACCAGACTCATCAACATTATAAATTTGTTTTACATAATATATTTACCGTAAATCAATTGTCCGATTGGTTAACACATTCAATGAGTGAATAGCCAATTAAATTCGGAATAGTAATATATAGTACTTTAGTTTTCAACCATACAATGTTAACATGTATGAGAGTATAATAGACCGGTCGGATTTGGAGGAAGGTGTCACATTTTTGCAGAATTTACCATACCAACTTTTTCTAATGTATTTTTTGACGTAGATTACGAATCTGATTGTTGATCGGTCTGGGGAGGGGGCTTTTTCGAGATATGTGGGGTCAAAGGTCAAATCTGGCATATTTAATGAAGGGGATCACATAAGTGAATTAGTGTACCAAAATAATGTTTTCTAATGTAATTTAGGTCATAGATTCCAAAAATGATAGTAAATTGGACATTGAAGGTATACTTTTGTTGGGCGTGTCACTTGCTGTAACACTCGAGTTAAGATTAGTTGATACGTTGCAAGTGAATAATAAATTAAATCTAAAATTATCAGAAGCCCATACCGGTTACTGTAAATCGCACGTTTTTTAACTAAACTAAGTACCATTATAAACTATGATCATAAACAAGCCATATAATGATAATAATTTATCACACCAAAAAGCACAAGCA
>NW_022755613.1:0-724 GCF_011630105.1 Anneissia japonica
GTGCTTATCTCGCCGAGTTGAGCACTTAGTGCAAATTTTTGACTTTCCGCCATATTTCGAGTACAAAAAAAAAAAACTTCAAACTTTCAATGGAATAGTGTTTGTTTCAGGCTATCTCACTTTGCCTAACAAAAAAAAATTATATTTTGACTTATATTTTTAACATTGTCACTTTTTGCAAAAAAGTGCTTATCTCGCCGTGTTGAGTACTTAGTGCAAATTTTTGACTTTCCGAAATCTTTCGAGTACTTTTTAAAAAAAATTCAAACTTTCAATGGAATAGTGTTTGTTTCAGCCTATCTCACTTTACCTAACAAAAAAAATTACATTTTGACTCAACTTTTTAACATTGTCACTTTTTCCACAAAAGTTCTTATCTCGCCGAGTTGAGCATTTAGTGCAAATTTTTGACTTTCCGCCATATTTCGAGTACTTTTCAGAAAAACTTCAAACTTTCATTGGAGTAGTGTTTGTTTCAGGCTATCTCACTTTGCCTAACAAAAAAAAAATTACATTTTGACTCAACTTTTTAACATTGTCACTTTTTGCACAAAAGTGCTTATCTCGCCGAGTTGAGCACTTAGTGCAAATTTTGGACTTTCCGAAATATTTCGAGTACTTTCCCGAAAAACTTCAAACTTTCAATGGAATAGTGTTTGATTCAGGCTATCTCACTTTGCCTAACAAAAAAAAATTGCATTTTGACTCAACTTTTTAACATTGT
>NW_022755614.1:0-600 GCF_011630105.1 Anneissia japonica
TGTATGTAGTAGGGTGTATTTTTTTAGTTAATATTAAGTAACTTTATGGTATATTTTTCTAATTACATTAAATCCACTATCCCGTATCCAAAGATACTATACAATGCAATACTGTTTTAGCCTGTAGGTGAATGACCCATGGAACATTCCATTTCCTATAGTCAAGCAGATACCACCAGCTAACCCTCTCGGCAGTTGGGTGGTGCTATGCTGGGGACATACCTGTGGTCCGGTGTAGGAAACACATTGTCAGCATCAAATAATGTATTACCGGACACAGGAAATAGGGAATGGACAGTGACTTTGGGTGTTGCCTGAGGCTAAAGGACCAATAATAATTGAGCGTTTGAATGAGTAGGGTGGAGCCAGATCCCCCTACATATACCCATAATATCCAAGGAGGAAGAGAAGAAAAAGACACAGCAGAGAAGAAGAAGACAACTTGCGAGATCCCAATTGGAACTCCAGGACACAGACGTATAATCCTATAGTCAGGTAGACTTAGGATTAATGTGCATTTCTTCTAAAAGTCTGCTTTACAATTTGTTACCAAAATAATACAAGATCACAATACTATGTACTATAATATACACCAGAAAC
>NW_022755615.1:0-903 GCF_011630105.1 Anneissia japonica
ATACATTTATGTATATATACACATTTATGTATATATACACATTTATGCTAAGGCTGATTACAACCGTATTATGACGTTCTTTTGAAGATTCACTCCGATGAACTGAGTATTAACGTTGTTTTCGGTGGCAGTCCAGGGAATGAGGGGGCGGGGGAACCAGGGGGTAAAATTTGAATATAATTTTCTTTTTTCCCCTATTTAAGGGAGGGCCCTGGCCGACTGCCCCCACCCCCTGAATCCGCCTACGGGCCTGATAAAAAAAAGTCAAATATTTCCAGTGTCTCTGGATTAAAAACATGTTTTTTGTTGAACCTAATTTTGTTTAAAGATAAATCATTTTCACTTAAAATATGCAACAAACAAAATATAGAGCTATCATAAAATAAAGCCCTATTCGTCGGAGTAAGCTACCACCTTCGACGTTGAAAGAGTGGGTTAAGGTGATATTTATAATTACAAATTAACAAAATTTCACTTATGCCTACATATAAATACTGTATATTAAGAAGACATAATGGCAATTACAAATTAACAGAGAATACATTTATCATTGATACAAATTTCACTTACTTAAGCATACTTACTTCAGGTCCGTCAGTCCACTGTTGAACCATTTCTCTATGGTTGAACATACCCCTGGCTTTAAAATTATCCTATCTCTTTCTGTCTGGTGTTTCTCTAAACTAATATTTAGGCCCCATTGTACACTCTTAGGCCGGTCTTCCTCTCTTTCTGCTTTCCTCGCTTTTTTTCACGTTCTCGTATCCATTAGATAACTCTTTTAAGTTCATCTATTGTTATTCTATTCCCCTGCCTATTTCTACCTTTTTTGACACTTCTTCAATGTCATTTAACTGAATACAATCTATTAGCTTAATTACTTATAATACAGTACTATAAATA
>NW_022755616.1:0-648 GCF_011630105.1 Anneissia japonica
AAAAACAAAAAAAAAACAATAAACACCAAGCTAGCACCCAAACCGAAGTATGGGGTTACACCATCACCGCCAACCGGAGATCTGTGTTTATGTACTCTGGTTAGCATCGGTTAAGTCTTGATCTTTTCTGGGATCAGGTGCCTCCTAACCTGGAACAAACAACACTAGCTAGCGAGGTGAAACAGAGAAAAGTAAAAAAAAAAAAAAAAAAAAGTAGAAAAAAAGAAAAAAAAAAAAAGTAGCTATAAAGAGGCAAATAAATATATATATATTTCATTTGTGTTCCACGTGTGTTCCGACAGAATAGAGAAAAAATGTAACATCTTCAATAGTAGACTTTAAGAACATTAATTTATTAGTAACTCGGATATTTCTGCCACTCCTGTGGCCTTCATCAGCGAGATAATGGAAAACCTCATGAATCATTATTATTATTATTATTAGCAAATAAGAGATACTTATAAAATTGTAAAATGATTGGCCTATTTATCTATGCATACTGAGTCTACAATAATCAAGAACCAAGGGTGTTAATTGCAGAGACCTGTCAAATAAGCTATCTTGGTTCTATATATATATATATATATATATATATATATATAGTAATAAAACGCTTAAAGCAAAGGTGTAGAGTAGCCGTAACTTTTA
>NW_022755617.1:0-1316 GCF_011630105.1 Anneissia japonica
TTATTGATGTTCTAATAACTCCAGAATTGAGAAAAAAAACATTTTGTCATATGTTGTGGCTGTTTAGATGTACTCCCCTTGGTAGAATTTGTACTAGAGGATGGTATTACTGATGATGTGGCTGTTCAACTAATAGAGATGGTACCACCAAGAAAGCAGAGTCGGTCAAAGTGGCAAGAAGAAAACACAGGAAATGCACAAACTCTAAGAATGGATGATTTTTCTGAAGACGTCAATGAAGATCCGTTTACCCAGAAATTAATGAGCTTTGAGGTTTGTAAACTAATTATTTTTTCCAAGTTAGTATAAGAGGGGTTTGTTGTAATTTGAAGCTCCTATTACTCCCCTCTTAGGGGGTGGGAGTGGCCACTAAACAAAAAATTGGTAATGAGGCAAGAAATGATGCAATATATGGCTTTAACTACACAGTATATATTTTAGAATTTTTCTAACAGTCCGAATGTTGTGCACTTGCAAGCAAGAAATGATGCAATTTATGCTTGGTGGTCAACCCCTTGCCTGCGGGCCAACTCTGGGCCTCCATAGAATTGAATACAGCCCACGCGACATTGCAAACAAATTTCCACAGCCGATATTAACTGAAGAGAAAAGTTTTTTCTGTTAATAGAAATATGACCACCTACTCTGGACTTTTCTGAGTGTAGGTCATTGTATCCAGTGGCGTAGACTATTGAGATGGGGAGGAGGCTGATGGGGGATAAAGGATTAAGTGAGTCTAATATGATGCATGATTTTCTAACCATTGCAGCCGATGTGGGGGCAGGCTTGGGACATGTCATTCTGTTGAAACACTCATTTGAAAACATATTTTAGCAGTCTGAGAGTGCCATTTCTGGGCATCTAGCAGTGTCCATTTTAAAAATTTGCTAACCTTAGCCCCAACGATGGTGGGGCTGAGGTAAATGTGGGCCTTTTTTAGGGAAATCGGACTCCTCGTCGGGGAATTTCCACAATGGCATTGTTTTTAACTAGCCTACTTTAAGGTACTTGAGTTTATTGTTTTTGGTTGCTAGAGGTAGTGTTGAAGAACCTGGGGTGCAAGTTTTTTCTACTTCCCACCCTTCCTCTTATTTGCTACCATATTCCCTCATTTTTAAAAAACAAGGCCTATCATAGTTGATTTTGAAAAACAACTTGCAACATTGTATATAGGCTTACAATTATAAAGACTTGGACCTAATGGAGGTGGGGCTGTCATTGGAAAAAATGTAGGTGTCAAGAGATTGAAACTGACCACCAGCTTTAAAAGGTTGAATACCCAGTCAATATATGTGGCAAAGACAAGCCAAACCAGT
>NW_022755618.1:0-1296 GCF_011630105.1 Anneissia japonica
CTTCACTTAATATGAAAAAACTAAGATAATGTAGATGCAGAAATCTGCCATTTATTACATAGATTAGAAAATACAGTACAAAAGATGTTAAAGAGAAAAAATCATAATATATAACGTGTAATACCATGAAACTAATCAAACCTATAAAGAATAATATATAAACAATCTATAAAACGTAAATCCATATATAATCAATTATATCAAAAAAAATGTATAGTTAAATATGTGTATACAGCTGCCAAAATGTAACTGGACGGAATTGACTTGAAATGAATGGAATCAAACATATAGGCCTATATGCATGTTATAGCATCACGAATGACTTATAATGCAAGTGTGGCTGTCACTGAAGTAAACTACCTCAGTAGGCCTATATTTATACTATGCTTATAAGATCAATCTCATATTCACAATTGTGTACAGTACTGTATTATATTGAAACATATTTTCATAAAAAAAATATTTAATATACTGTAGTATATTATTATACTATTCCCTTTGCTATATAAATGAACTCCGGAGAGAAGGTATACAAAGTTTCCAGATATATTTAATGAAAAATATATTTTTTTACACATATAAATCAATTCTATTTCAGAACGTATAGTTAAATACGTATATACAGCTGCTGAAATATAAGGACGGAATTGGCGTGATGGAGTCAAGTTATATAATTTAATTTTTCCACATATTATAGGTCTATGCATGTAAGCATACTATACATATTATATTAAATTAATCACCTATTTTTGATGTCACTGAAGTAAACTATACTTATATATATACACTTGTATATACTTATATATACTTATATATGCTTACAAGATCAATCTCATCTTCATTAATGTGTAAAGTGTAGTATTGATACTTTTTTATACACATATTATTCAAATAAAAATATTCAATATAGCATATTGTATTGTTGCAAGTTTAACTGAATCATTTATAATGTGCATTTAATTTGTGCAAAATTAATAATCCATATAAAACGTAATTTGTATTATCTAATTTCTCAAAATTTTAAAACAATGATGTTCAGAAAGTTACGTTTAGGCCAATATTATTATATAATCAAATAAGTATACAGTATCAATAATTATATCTATTCATCAAATAATACATTTCTTCAGAATGGAACTAGGGCTCAAATACCATTTATCAAAATACCCGTACGTCAATCTAGACTAATTGATACAGTTACCATAGAAACAAATACATACAATATCTTCACGGTGAAATGGATTGCATTGTTTAACATTACATCGCTATCACACAACTGTTTAACAAAAACGAGTG
>NW_022755619.1:0-813 GCF_011630105.1 Anneissia japonica
TACTAGAGCGCTAACAGCAATGTATTCGATTTTCACGCTAGCCTTAGCATGTATTTACATGCTTCGTTTAGCGTCGCACGAACATTTTAAGACGCATAGAGATGCTGCGTGCTTCAAAGAATGTGTTTAGATTTTGAGCGTGCTTCGTACGCTTGTCGAAAAAATTTTGTTGGGAATGTTTGAATACTGTTTTCTCAGAAACCACTCAGACTGATTTGGCTGATTTGCAAGTAGACGTATTCCCATAACTTCTCAATTTTCATCCAATTTCATTAAACTAAATGCTGTTACATAGCTTATTATCTGAGGAATCTAATAATACCAAACATGAGGCAAAAGTCCCCTTTAGCAAAAATAGTCCATAGTGAGCTGTCTGATAGTTGAGAGTGAGCTGTCAAATGGTCCAGATGGAGCTGTTAGCAGCTCCATAAAATTAACTTTAATTGGTTTTAAGAATGTCCATTGGGAGTTAACAAGAGAGTCCTGGCCAGCAACATATAGCCATTGGAATGTAAACAAGAAACCCATTACAATCACTCACTTCATCTCATGGGCTTCAGTGGCATTAAATAATTTAAGAACCCATTGCTATTCAACAAACCGGCAGGATTTATAACCCGGATTTTCCCAAAAGCCGGGTGCCATGGACCAATTCTGTTAACGGCCAAAAATGCAGCATAAAACTCAATTTAGAAAATTTTCGACAAAAGTAGGGTTTTGCCAGATCGGGTCACATATATATATACAGAGCATTGTCGTTTTGTGGGTGCTGCAGCAGTTCAAAGTTTCTTGTACTACGAAAAAAGAATATTA
>NW_022755620.1:0-1195 GCF_011630105.1 Anneissia japonica
TCAGCAGTAGCGAGCTCGACGAGTTCACCGCCGCCTTCGTCAGATTCCAGGAGTAGTAGTAGTAGCAGTGGTGGTAGTAGTATTAATGGTAGTAAGCCTAATGCAGCAAGGTGAGGATAATATCGGCGCTAATTAATGCACTTTCGCACCTTACTTTTAATTCTTATTTTTTTTACCTCAAAGCTTTTCTTACAGTCACAACATAAAACATAATACATATAGATAGGCCTAGCCTAGCTAGGCCTCTACTAGGCCTCTAAATTCAACCACTCACAAATGTCAATTAAAAAAGTAGGCCCTACCTCTTTTCAACAAAAAAATACCTTTATAAATAAAGCGTTTCGTTTGTATTTGATGCAATATTGGAAATCATGCATGCATCGTTTTCGCTCGCCAGCCAGTATTGCAAAATTGAAATCTATTTAATTTATCGCTGTGGCTATTTTTACGACGAGTCTTGACAATCGGTCCTACTAAATACCACACGACACCACACCACACAGGAACACACAAATGCAAAATGATTAAAATATTACCACATGAGAGTAGAAAACGACTTGATCAATAAAAACCAACTTATAGTATCATAGTTGTCTGAATTATGGTAAAAATTGACTATTTTTTAACAGGTTTTTGCCGCCGTACTTCAGAAGGTAATGCGTTGACATTTAGTATCTCTAACGCATTGACGTCTGCAGAAACGTGTTCAACCATAACATTTTAAATAGGCTTACTACACTCACTAGCTACGTACAGTATGTTACATTCATCAAGACTATTATTTTAAAAATTCAAGGCACATCACATAAAACCTATTGAACTTTAAAATTGTAAATAAGAAACAGAAAAATAGTATTTGTTGTTAAAATCATTAACTTTATTATGTTATAAGTAGGCCTAATAGGCCTATACAAACTTGTGCTATTTATCATTGTTATCACATAATTATTATATTGTAATGTAATAGGCCTTATCTATTTCAATTATGTAGGCTAAATTACACAATTGGAAAATTTAAAAAATATATACAGTTCTTACAAAATAGGATTGAAATAAAGGTGGGCATGACTCACACGGAAGAGCAGAATTCATTTCGTTAGTTATTAGGGGTTTTGTTTATCAGGTTTTTAAAATAATATACATTTCAGTGTACAACAATTGAGTAAAGGAGATTGCATTAATGTAAAATACATTA
>NW_022755621.1:0-672 GCF_011630105.1 Anneissia japonica
AGCGTTTCTTTTTTGTTTGCAGCATTTCTTTTTGTTTGCAGTGTGTCCCTTGTGGGCCATCGTACAAATACCTCTGAGCGCAAGCAATCAAGGAAAGACTAGACAAGAACAAACCCGCGCGACACGAAAAGTTTAGTGTATTATACAAACGAGACCGCTACACAACGGCCTTTGCTTCGAGATTTGAGCATGAAGGCAAGGCAAAAGCAGCTTTCTTACCTACGTTTTTTGTCCGCTGATTGGTTAAAAAACGTATTACATTTTTATTTTATCACTAAAAAACAACTACTGTAAAATGTTTAGCCCATAAATGTGATGTGTGTGAAGAAATCATTAAACAATATTTTAATTTGGACCTTCAAAAAGCAGTAAAAAGAAATTACTATGAAATTTTAGGTGGGGCTAAAGTGTGTTTAGTCCCCCTCTAAATCCGCCCCTGCTTCAAAAGACTGTCACAGAAATAATTTGCACTGTCTTATGCGCTTACAAAGATGAAAATTAGCATAATGTAATAATGTTGATAACAAAATTATTTTATCTGGTACCAATTTAAGCTCTTCTTTCCTTAGATGTTAGATGTGCTTGCAAAGAGAGCCACATTTCACATTGAAGGGTGTGTACGACATCAGTGAATGTTATGTCAATTCCAAGAATGCTTAAGGTTTTATCGGT
>NW_022755622.1:0-897 GCF_011630105.1 Anneissia japonica
TATAACATAGGTAAGCACGTGTGTTCAAAGTAAAGAAGATAGAAAAATATTGAGACGATGGTAAATGAAAATACATTTAGACTTAAGGAACACAAAAATATTTATTTATAAGTTCACGTATATTTCGGTTGTTCCTACAACCTTCTTCAGCGTGTAAGTGAAGACATAATCAAATAGCTTAGACAGATCATCCTGTCACATTAACATGATAATAAATGGTGTATATCTAAAATAACAAATAGTTTATACATGGCACTGTTGATGTCTATGAGAGTAAATAATGAAAGTAGAGAGCTAAACATAGTGGTCCATATAAAATGAATGAAATACACAGAAAAAAAAATATATGGGCCACCATGTTTAGCTCTCTACTTTCACTATATATTTCACTGTATCATATTAGTAGACTATCTATTTAGAATCCATTTTGTTAAAAAGTGAAAACCCTTTAACCCTAGATAACCAACATATGTATATCAACATATCTCCAAAACTGTTGGTCATAGAGACCTAATTATTCAAAATATGCATGTTTCTATTTGCACTAATGCAGCAGTTTGTCCAAAAGTGACCGGAAATGACATTTCTGACTTCCGACCCTAGGTACCTTCTAGCCTATCATATCTCAATGACCGATGGTCATAGATAACTACTTTTAACTAAGTTTGTTAAATTATGTATAAATCGTACAAGAAAGGTATTGTATACAGTTTTCTGTATTTTAAACCTGTATAATAATGTAATACAGATTTACAGATGTTTTGTGAATCAGTATTAAGTGACATATACAGGTTTTAAAAAATATGTTAATCAATTTACAGAGAAAACTATAAACACAGTTTATTGTCATTGTGAACTGTATATGCCCAGTACGGATTCCTATTTTTAGATATTTTC
>NW_022755623.1:0-1054 GCF_011630105.1 Anneissia japonica
GGCGAGATAAGCACTTTTGTGCAAAAAGTGACAATGTTAGAAAGTTGAGACAAAAATGTAATTTTTTTTTTGTTAGGTTAGGGTTAGTGTTAGGGTTAGAGTTAGGGTTAGGGTTAGAGTTAGTGTTAGGGTTAGGGTTGGGGTTAGGGTTAGGGTTGGGGTTAGGGTTAGGGTTAGGCAAATTCAGATAGGCTGAAACAAACACTATTCCATTGAAAGTTTGAAGTTTTTCGGAAAAGTACTCGAAATATGGCGGAAAGTAAAAAATTTGCACTAAGTGCTCAACTCTGCGAGATAAGCACTTTTGTGCAAAAAGTGACAATGTTAAAAAGTTGAGTCAAAAATGTAATTTTTTTTTTAGTCAGGTTAGGGTTAGGGTTAGTGTTAGGGTTAGAGTTAGGGTTAGGGTTAGAGTTAGGGTTAGGGTTATGGTTTGGGTTGGTGTTAGGGTTAGGGTTAGGGTTAGGGTTAGGCAAAGTGAGATAGGCTGAAACAAACACTATTCCATTGAAAGTTTGAAGTTTTTCTGAAAAGTACTCGAAATATTTCAGAAAGTCAAAAATTTGCACTAAGTTCTCAACTCGGCGAGATAAGCACTTTTGTGCAAAAAGTGACAATGTTAAAAAGTTGAGTTAAAAATGTGATTTTTTTTTGTTAGGGTTAGGGTTAGAGTTAGGGTTAGGGTTAGAGTTAGGGTTAGGGTTAGTGTTAGGGTTAGGGTTGGGGTTAGGGTTAGGGTTGGGGTTAGGGTTAGGGTTAGACAAAGTGAGATAGGCTGAAAGAAACACTATTCCATTGAAAGTTTGAAGTTTTTCTGAAAAGTACTCGAAATATGGCGGAAAGTCAAAAATTTGCACTAAGTGCTCAACTCGGCGAGAAAAGCACTTTTGTGCAAAAAGTGACAATGTTAAAAAGTTGAGTCAAAAATTTAATTTTTTTTTTGTTAGTTTAGGGTCAGGGTTAGTGTTAGGGTTAGAGTTAGGGTTAGAGTTAGGGTTAGGGTTAGGGTTAGGGTTGAGGTTAGGGTTAGGGTTAGGGTTAGGGTTAGGCAAAG
>NW_022755624.1:0-731 GCF_011630105.1 Anneissia japonica
TGTAGATCTTTCAGTGATGGGGATACAAGGCCCCACTTAACTTTTTGTGAAAAATCTGTATTCTGAGTTAGAGAGATTTGCAGGTGAAAATTGTAGGAAACCTATTTTCTCTAGGGAGGTTCCTGAAACATAATATTCAAGAAATTTAAGGAAATGCGTTCTCTGCGACTTTAGATCATCTTTTTATGACCAAAAATTGTTTAGATCTGATTTTTTTTCTGCAACGAATTCTTTTACACATTTCAATATATAAATTAAATTAATTGCCATAATGTACATACAGAGCCATGTAACTATCGACCAATATCAATTTTGCCAATTTTATCTAAAATACTGGAACGTACAATTTTTGATCAATTATACCCCTATCTTAATAATAACTCTTTAATTTATGAAAAACAATCAGGTTTCCGCCCAAATTTTTCCACACTATCTTCCCTCATTAACGTAACAGAAGACTGGATAGATGCAATAGACCAAGGCAAATATATTGGTCTTGTTATGTTAGATCTTAAAAAGGCGTTTGACACTGTGAATCATGACATCCTCATTAAAAAATTAAGTATGTTTGCACTGAGTAATCTTTTTTTAAACTGGTTCAAAAGCTATCTTTCTGAACGTAAACAAAAAACAATAATAAATGGTAAATCATCTAAACAATGCCATGTGGTATGTGGCATCCCACAAGGATCCATTTTGGGTCCACTCCTTTTTTTATTATATGTTAATAA
>NW_022755626.1:0-666 GCF_011630105.1 Anneissia japonica
TTTCATTCTACAGTAACTACAAGTTTCCTTTATATTTTCATTTCTTTTTAATTTCACATTTTTTTATTTCCCTTTCTTTTCATTTACCTTTATATTCATTTCCCTATATTTATGTGATCATTTCTTTCATTTTCAAGGTCAGTACTGAGGGTCTCTACGACATTACAGTATTAATATTACAGTAGCATATGTGTGGTAAAGTACAGTCCTCTTCATACATACTAATTTCACATTAAGAATACACTTGGGCACATCATTTACATAAAGAAATTAAAAGGGGCCACAGGACAGAACCTTTGTGTATTTCACAGGCACTCTGCATTTACCTGACTATATACAGTTTACATGAGTTGAATCTAAATGATCGCAGACCATTTTCAAACCACATGATAACAGTAAGTTTAAGCTTGGATGATTTAACTTTCTCAATTTTCATGAATGACCTCTTGCAAGTGTTTTTAAAGTCTATCAACTGCCTCCAGTCAATAGCATTGATACAGTTTTCTGTACAGTACAATTTTAATATGAAATGGTATACCATGTGTGTGTGCACACAACTCACAAACTAAGAACCTGAGCTGATGTTAGAGGTTGGCATAAAGTATAATGTAGTATTTTCCACTTAGTTTTTATCTTCTCTCTAAAACAAAAATACATACGTATCTA
>NW_022755627.1:0-717 GCF_011630105.1 Anneissia japonica
CCCCCCCCCCCAGATACGCCACTGCTTTTAGACCACAATGAGTGGTGGCTGAGAGGTATTGTTCCTGCTTCTTGGCCTAATCATTTTGGGGGCTAACAGTTCTTCGGGACTCAGTTTTCTCACAAAAATCTACAGTGGACGATACATAATTACCCCTGACATTCCCATTTCTACTTAACGCACTCGTAGTTCCCATTCATACTTAATGTCCAGGCGAAGCGTTTATGTGCTAACTCAGAACCGGGAAATGGGCAAAAATTAATCAAAATATTGAGGATAAAGAGACCAACAGGTTGCAGTTCAGAGGTAAAGAATGCAGACATCCTTTTGACAATTTCCCCAGTCCAATGACTTCCCCTAGGCCAGTTCCCTAGATTCCCTATTCCAGCAAAAAATAAATAAATAAAGAACATCAGTATTATGTTCCAGATCTATTCATCAGGTAGGCCTATGCAATGGTCCACTAAAATGCCATGTAGGCCTACATTGTTGATGGTGTTTAACATTATTGGACACACACACACATGTTGCGATAGGCCTACAGCTATTCCTCCGTGTGGCTGTAGTACAACCAAATTAAATATTTTTGTATTAAATAGTTACAGAGTCGGAGATTTCGTGCTAATCCTCCTCCCGTCGAACCTCACCCGGCACCCTCCCAAAACCTCTTCACGGTCCTTGATGGGGAACGCATCTCACCAAATGTCTTTTTCGTTT
>NW_022755628.1:0-1553 GCF_011630105.1 Anneissia japonica
ATACCAATTATATTTCCTTTAAATTATTCGATCACGATTTAACAGGGTTTATTCATGAAAACCCCATTAAATTGATTACAGTTTCATGATCGAAAAACATTATTTTATTTGAAGAGAAGCATAATAAGGAGAGTAGTTGAATAGCTTAGTTGTTAAGATGCTGCCTTTTAATCGCAGGGTGCTGGGTTCACTTGCTATAGAGGGACTTTTTCTCACGACCAAATAACAACTCCACTCCCTAAGCCTCATAAAGAGATTTTTTTTTATAAAGCATCGTTCAATCATGTAAGTGACGAGTGTACTTGCTGTTTGGATGTGAAGGAAATATAAAAAATACTAACTCGCGTAGTCCTTTTCAATACGCATTTTTAAGTAGGATAGGGGCCTATTATGCAGAAATTTGAATTGATAACCAACTTAACACAAGCTTGTCTCAGGACACGTATAAAATGCAATAACATTTCTATATTTAGGCCTAGATAGAAGTAAGCAACTGAAATTCTTGAATTGGATACAATACAAGAACACAATATTCTATATGTAGGCAGGTACAAGTAAGCAATTGAGTCTGGGGTCTGAGGGCTCCAAAATGGACCAGAGACTCGGTGAAGGTACAAGGATGAATACAACCCCATTTGCAGAAAATGCTTATACTCAATAAACGCGTTTGGAGCGCGCTTGCGTTTGACAGCAGTCAAAGTGCTCCCTGATGTTAGCGCTATATCAGAGATTAAGTGTTTTCGTACGAGTTAAATTCCGTGGTGATTGACAAGAATAAGTTTTACATTAAAGTATTTTAAGTATTTGCGTAATTTCATGTACAAAATACCTACGACATCGTTTATGGAGAATATACGTGTGTGTGAGTGTGTGGGTAGGTGAGTGTTGTGGTTTAATACATATAAACTGAAAACGGTAAAAAAAAAAAAAGGAATTTTATTTTGGGCGTACTGTTTCATCATCATCATAATTATTAATCATTCTCACCATCATTATCCTCACCATCATCATCTTCAACATTATCGTCATCGTCATCATCATCATCTGACATCATCATCCTTTATTACACTATTATTTGTAGCATAGCCACTGAACATTTTCGTTTCAATTATATATATATATATATATATATATATATATATATATATATAAATCATCAAAGAAAGGTAAACACAGTGTTCGAATAAAGTACTTAATAAATACATCGTGTATCATAGCTCTCAACGAATGTAGTCCTGTAAATGAATGAATAAAGAAATTGTGTAGTAAAATGCCTCTGGCGGGACTCGAACCTGCGACCTCTCGCTGCCAAGGCGAGTGTCATAACCACTAGACCACGGAGGCTTCATGGTTGAACAGATTCAAATACCACCAGATACACTCTATTACACAATAGGTACGGCTAGAAACAAATAGGTGCATATAACATTAATCAAGGTAGCCGTTAACACTGTTAAATCATATATAAATCATCAAAGAAAGGTAAACACAGTGTTCGAATAAAGGACTTAATAAATACATCGTGTAGCATAGCTCTTAACGAATGTAGTCCT
>NW_022755629.1:0-810 GCF_011630105.1 Anneissia japonica
AGGCCGCTCGTGCAGCCTACGGCAAGAAAGTGGCAGGGGCAAAAATGGATGCCTTGAAAGCCCAGTTGGAGGCAGAACGTTTGGAACAAGAAGAGTCCTTGGTAGCTGCCGAAGCGAGGGCAGCGATGTTAGAGGAGCAATTAACCCGCTACAGTGAGCGGAGCGATCACGTGGACCTGCCACATGATCGACCAGAGGAGAGAGTCTCCCAGTACGTTATGTCTTTGCCAAGCGTCCAATGTCAACATACAGATTTACCTAACAACCCCGAGACTACACCTGAGAGAGAACCTGCACCAGCCAGACCAGTTCCCACGCCTCTCTTAAACCAGACTCCAGAAGGCTCCGTAATGATCGACCAGATCATCCCTCCACCTAAAGATTTTGCCACAATGACAACAAATGTTGAAATGCCTAAGCTGAAGACACTGGAAGTTGTCACACATGTACCAGTTCACACACCTGAAAAGGAAAGGACATCAAGTGATAAGGGATTACAAGAAATCGTTAAAAACCTAAGAAAACCAACCCAGGAGGTGAAAAAGTTCGGGGGTAACCCTTTAGAGTACAGAAGATTCTTGAGGCAATTCCAAGCCAGGATAGTAGCCAATACGACTTCTGATGACGAACGTATGAATTACCTGGAGCAACTGACATATGGTGCAGCCAACAAAGTGGTAACAGGGTTTAGTCACATTAGTGGCGATAAAGGCTACGCTGCAGCCATGCAACAACTGGAAGAAAAGTACGGTGACAAGGAAGTGATTGCAGGTACGTTCATAAGAAAGGCACTGGATTGGCCTTCCATCA
>NW_022755630.1:0-532 GCF_011630105.1 Anneissia japonica
ATTTTTTCTTAATTCAAATCGCAATATGATGACGTCACAATGTCCGATCAGCCATTATGATCTATAAAATCGTATCTACAACACATGTGCTTTCAGAATATGAAATAAAAATTGGGGGTCACCTTTCATCCTATGGAGCTATAAGTGATTAAAAATATTCATGGTTTTATGCATACGTAAATGTTGACGCACGCGTACGCGCACGTTAAGTCTCGCGAACGGAAAATTAGGGTACCTGACATTCAACTTTGACCTGAAGATTATGCTCACCTAATATGATTCAGAAATGACAAATGGTTAAGATGATATGGGCTCATCAACGTTTTGAGGTAAGAAAGATGAAGGGGTCAGAAAAAACAATTTTTTTGACCATGATGACGTCATCAAAATGTAAAAAGGAGTCAATTATATGAAAGAGAATTGTCTCAGCTATAACATACTCAAAGTTGGAAGACGATCGACTAAGAGTAAGCGAGATACGCTCAAATGCGTATTTTCAAAAATGACGTCATAGCTATAATTCACTTTCTTT
>NW_022755631.1:0-903 GCF_011630105.1 Anneissia japonica
AGACATTCACATCGCAGGCTACAATTTATAAGAACACTGAGGCTGAAATTCCTTAAAAATTCAGAACAAAATAAAAACAAATTGAGGGTAGGTAAAATGTCAAATGAGGTTTTTATAGAAGAAAAAAAAAACCAACGAATCTTATGTGTAACTAATTTGCAGTAGGTATGACCATGTAATACCCTAAAATCAGTACGTTATGCGCGGCTGTACAAAAATAATTCATTGTTTGAAAAGAGTGTAAAAATAAGAACAAAATAAGAATATTTTGGACTTGAAGTCGGCAAAAAATAAGAACACTGAGTCTACATAATAACTCCTAGGAGTAAAAACTCACATCGAACAACATTCTGGTATTTTACTAGATGTTTGGCCAGAATGATCATCACTGATGAAAGTACATGTGTATATGATTCAGGTATTAGGCACATAGGTCCTATTTAAATTTAAAGGGAATTTCACACCTCACCCCTCCCCACCCCCTCTCCCGCTACGAGGCAGCTTCATACAGCTTGAGGGCACACACATGGTTGAGCAATCTCTATTTCGAATTTAAAAATAGCTGATAGAAGTTGTATTTATCTTATGGTAGCAGCTGTTATATAGGCCTAATGCTTGAAATGAATGATGAACAATGGTATAAAGATTGTACCACACATAAGCTACGGTATCAACTAGGCCTACATCAAATATAACTTGAAAGTATAAACATACAATAGTGTTAATAATGTAATAACAATTTAGTAAGAATCAGTTTAGTGCTTTATATATGCCTAGTAGAGTTTATAAAAAACGTGTTATATGCAAGGATTATCCGAGAGATCTACAGGGAAGGGGTAGAGAGGGACTTTCTTAATGGAGGGTCGACCCTCCTCAGCCCAACCATGCTTGAGCTGAGGTAAG
>NW_022755632.1:0-1371 GCF_011630105.1 Anneissia japonica
ATTTAGAATCAATAATTAAAGTTATTAACAGATGATAGAAGGAATCAAATGATCATGATGATAATGATGATGATGATGATGAAGAAGAAGAAGAAGATGATGATGATGATGATGATGATGATGATGATGATGATGATGATGAAGATGATGATGATGATAATGATGATGCCGATGACGATGAAGAAGAGAAGATAATGATGATGATGATGATAATGATGATGACGATGATGATGATGAATATGATGATGATGCAGATGATGATAATGATGATGATGATGAGGATGTTGGCAATGACGATGATAAATAGGCTGAATTTATTTATGATTCCGACTAGCAACTTAAATTTATGTATAATAATTTACAACAAAAACTATAACAGAATGTATGTTTTTAGTGACACGTAGCCAATTTGTGATAACATCTGATCAGGTGGCCGAAGAAGGTGATGATTACGTGGCGATAGCATGTGACTATTCACAAGATACTAAACCTCGTTATATCATATGGAATGAAGAAAATAAAGCAAGATATACACTTGTACATGATGTTAAGACTGTCAATGGACGTTACAGCTTAAGAAAAACTCCTGGAAAAGCTGAGCTGATTATTGCGAAGCCTGTAAGGAATGATACTAATAGGAGATTCGTATGTGAGATACTGACACGAAGAGGAAAATATATACGTTCAAATCCTTCCATCCTTAAAGTATATTGTAAGTATGACAAGCTTTATCTCAAAATATTCATTCTGTATCTATTACATTATTGTAGAAATTGCTTCACAAATTTTAACATTGTTATCATCATGCAGTAAAGTAACTCGTAAATGAATATCAAGTATTTGTGATTGGAATACAATTTTGTTATTCATGGACAGTGCTATTAAAGCGAGCGAGCTTATTTTAAGACATGTAATTAAAAAAAAAAAAAAAGGAACGACGGTAATTAAACCTGGTATGGCCCGTACGAAGCGCAATAAAAGGATTTTATTTCACAGAATTCACTGAATAACAGACATTAGGGCATGCATAGAATCTAGAGTAACACTTAACATGCATTTGAACAATATAGATACAACCACATATAGAATAAAGTTTATCACATAATTTATGGTTGATTTTTAAAATTTTATTCTTAGACATGCTTATCACAATCAAATAACGGATCATGCACCACATCAGTTTACTGAAACCCCTCTCTTACAGGCCGGGTCAATATCTACACTTCAACCACCCACTAGAAATGGGGCTATGGGGTTTAAAATCACTTAGCTATATCTTTCATTGATGATGGTCTTTCTAGTATAAAATTTAAGCAATTGAAATTGAAAGATGTATTTTCTCGTGAAAATGAGTGTGTTCCACCACAAGAG
>NW_022755633.1:0-1052 GCF_011630105.1 Anneissia japonica
AAATCTAATAGGTAATTATACAGTGCTCAAATATATAGATATAAATGGACGGTTTACTGTTTAATATTTATGAGGTATAGTAAAACAAATACAAATGGTTTTATTTTGGTAAAAAATTGAAGTCTACTTCCCTCGTTGGATGATTAACTACCTCGTTCTCTGCATCGGAAGGTAGCTGTGTTGTGATGCCTTCTCAATGTGGCAATAGAGGCAAAATATATTAATTCAAAAAACTACTCAGTTAAGGATTGGAGTATTATACTTGTACTAACATTACTGTATTAATTTATTTATTATATAAAATGTAAGTAGCAAGGGCGGACCCAGAGATAAACCGGAGGAGGCACGGGGTGGAGGGTGGTTTTTAAGATGTTAATGTAAAAAATGCTTGACCACGGGTATAAAGAATTTAAATGTGGTTGTTTTGGAGCGTCATGCTTCCATGTTTCTCTTTCTTTTTCTTTCCCTCTTTCTTAGAAGAAATGTATGATTGCGTGACAAATACAAGACATATTGTAGGCCTATTTGAAGGATTTATGACTTGGCAAAAAGCCCATGGACTTCAGGCATTGCGGTGCTGGTGTTTAAGAAAGATGGAATACAATTTTTCTTTATGTTTGGAAAGTAATAATTACCCATTTCCATCATTAATGCACCTTCAACTTTTGAAGAAGTTGATGTGACTGTACTGTATGCGTGTGCAAGGAGGGAAGAGTAGTGGCTCATTGCATGTACCTGGACAATCCAGTATTTTCATACAGGTCTGTATTTCTCTGCTATTTTCCGGTACCTCAATTCCAAAGCAGTCTTTTCCCCCTCCTGATGGTACTGGCTCTGTGCAAGTTCTTTCACGTGTTTGATTGCCGAATCCACAGCTAACAGAGCATGAAGTCCAGGCAATCCATTGGGCCCAATTACCATCCTCTAGTATAAGTAAGGGAAATAAAATCCATTACCGATAGCTAGAATTGCTCATATGTTAATTATTATTCCATCCAGAAAGCAGAAATAATATCATTAATAATAATATCATTATCTAATTAAAACCATAG
>NW_022755634.1:0-587 GCF_011630105.1 Anneissia japonica
CTATCTGAACAACATCTTGACAGACGACACTTGACAGACAGCCCTGTACTCCACGCATGCAACCCTCCCCACCCCCATCATCAGTTTTATTTTATCCTTGATGATTCAACCATCAATTGCATTATTACGTCCTGGGTACGACATTAAACTCCATCCGGTCGAAGTGTCGGCGACTAAACTGACAACCCTCTCAAATATGGCTGCTGAGGAGAGTGTGTTTATGGTCACCCAGCAGCAAGAAAAACCAATAGCTGAACAAAGGGCGGATGAGCTCCTCGGAGTCAACGGCCAACCATTAATTAGTTTAAGGACTAGGAGTAGTTTAGTCTCATTGTTATTGTTATGATTATTTTTATTTTATTTTAATGTTATTTGCTTTTTCTCAGTTGGCCTATATTATGACTCTGTAAAGCGCATAGGGGCAATGTGCAATATGCGCTATATAAATATAACATTATTATTATTATTATTGTATGCTATTTTACCTCCCAGTTCATATGAACAATTGGATACACAAACAGAAACATCTTCTTCAATTTAGTCAAAGGGTCAGAGGTAGATGTCAGGAATCCATCAACATCTTCTTC
>NW_022755635.1:0-1117 GCF_011630105.1 Anneissia japonica
TATATAATATTCAAATCATCAAATCAAGTTATCGATGTAGCACTGTAAACACGAGAGCAGCTCAGTCGGCTACTCTGGTGGTAGCCACTGTGTGTGCGCTGAACCGTGGAGATTTCTAGGTCCACGGTTCAATTCCCATCACTGCCTCTTCTTGTGTTTCAGCTAGATGGCTGAAATACAAGTTACAATAGCGCACAGTCTTTCGGATGAGACGTTTAAGCCGTTGGTCCCATGTGCATTTATGGCCCATGTGCACGGTAAAGAATGCAGTACACTCTTCGGAAAAGAGTAGGGGATTGTCTCCTGGTGTAGTGCCCAATCACCACCAGAAGGACCATACTGGAAATAAGTCATTTGATTCTCTGTCTTTCTCTAGCTCTCGAGCCACCAATTGTCCCTTTTAGAAGTGTGTTTGCTAGGTTCCCTGCACTGCCTCGGAGAATATGACCTGCATAGCGCATTTTCCGTTGCATGAGATCACGTAATAGGGTTCTCTGCAATCCAGCTCTTTGCAGCACAACAGTGTTAGATGTTCTTTCTATCCAACTGATTCTCATTATTCTCCTAAAACACCACTCTCAAATATATATATATATATATATAATATATATATATATATATATATATATATACATATATATATACGTATATATATATATATATATATATGTATATATATATACGCTCGCCTTGACAGCGAGAGGTAGTAGGTTCGAATCCCGTCAGAGGCATTTTATTACACAATTTCTTTATTTATAGGACAATATTAGTTGAGAGCTACCGTACCGTATGCTACACGATGTAATTTATTCGAACACAGTACAGTATTTATCATTCTTTGATGATTTATATATAATTTAACAGTGTTAATGGCTATCTTCCTTTATATTATATGCTACTATTTGTTTCCAGCCTTACCAATTGTGTATTCGAGTGTATCCGACGTTATTTGAATCTGTTCAACCATGAAGCCTCTGTCGTCTAATGGTTATGAAGCTCGGCTTGACAGCGGGAGGTCCCAGGTTCGAATCCCGTCAGAGGAATTTTATTACACAATTTATTTACAGGACATCATTTATTCGAATACTGTATGTACCTTTCTTTGATGATTTATATG
>NW_022755636.1:0-998 GCF_011630105.1 Anneissia japonica
AAGATAACGAGTAAATCCACGGATACAAAATTAACAAGTTATAATGACTTTTCCATGTACGTGAAGCCTATCAGAAATATATTAGTATTAGCATGGACCTATTAATAGGTGTGTGTCTTAACGTTATATATATATTTATATATAGTGTTGTTACAGTAAAGTAAATATAGTAATTTTACATAAAGGTTAATAATAATTTTGTAATGTCCCTATTTAAATAATGTGTAGTCAGTTTTCAAAATTATACGGCCTATATATCATGAGGTTTATTATTTATCATGAAGATAACGAGTAAATCCACGAAGACAAAATGACCGTTATGCATGAAACTGTAATTAATATATTAAATGGAGTTTCTCAGTTTCATTTTAATTATTTCTAAGCTTGTGTCAATAATTTTTATTGGTCATTTATTGTACTGTAATTAAGTGATTCATTATATTGTATTTAAGTTGAACGCACCACCCTTGAGTGCCGCCGATCTAAAGGCGTAAGTTCACAAAAAAAAATAAATAAATCAAATGACTTTTCCATGTATACGCGAAGCCTATCAGAAATAGTAATAATAATAATTTATTGACATACACCATTATATCGGTGGCACTCAGCAGGTGGTGCGTCAAACATCTTAACTAATACAAATGTAATCTTAACAAAACTAATGAAATATTAAAGGTAAAAAACAAATTAAGCAAGAAAAAAAAAGTCGATAAGTAAACGAAAATGTTTTAAGATTATAAATGGACATAGCTTATCTAGTGTTGTTACATTAAAGTAAATAAAGTAATTTTACATAGAGGTTAATAATGTGTAATGTCCTTATTTAAATAATGTGTAGTCAGTTTTTAAAATTAGGCCTATGTTTTATATATGGTTTTATTATTTAGTAATTTTAAATAGTTTAATATCCTGTCTTTGTCTTGGGGTTTGATAATAACATTAATGATAGTGATAGTGATAATGAGGATGATAATAATAATAATAATAATAATAATAAT
>NW_022755637.1:0-1424 GCF_011630105.1 Anneissia japonica
TTTTACACCAGACGTACCCGAACCACTCTTCTTCAACTGATCTTTTATCAGCTTGTATTGGGCTCACAATGCCTTCACTTTTGTTTGAATTTGGGCCGTTGTTCTCTTCTCATGTCCGAGCTAATCTCTCAGCAAGCACGCCAAAAAGATACCAGCATGGTTTCAGAAGCATTAATGCACAAAATGAAAGAGTAAGTAGATTTTCTGATAAATTCAATGAAGGAAAGCCAGCAGTAACGCACATGGTACTAGCGCTACAAAATCTAGGTTTTCTAAGAAGCATTCTAAGGGGGTTCAAAGCTTCAATTTATTTAAAAGTAGAATTTATACCAAAGATTACAGCAGTACATGAGACAAATGATGTAAAGAGGAGGAGTTTAACATGTTCATGCGACAGAGTAGATTTTAAATAATCAATAATTGTGGCAAAGACAAGCCAAACCAGTCACCCGTCGCAAAAATCGATTTGTAGTTATTAATACAGGGTTAAACAGTAAAATGAGAGCTATAAAATGGTAAAAGAGTCATTTAAATCACATTTCGTTATGAAGTTACATACAGCTGTTTCAAAAACAATATTTGAGAAATCCGTCTTCAAAGTTTACCAAATCATTAAAAATTGTTATTTTAGCACTGAAAATGGGGAAAATAACAGCATAGCATGATGTATAGATATACAGTATAAAGGTTAGTTTAGTGCAATAAAATAGATTTCCAAAATGTTGACATTTGAGCATGTTTTGGCCTTTATCTCCAAAACAGGATTTGCGATGAGTGACTGGTTTGGCTTGTCTTTGCCAAAAATTTTATCCTATAGAAGTGGAATAGCTTCAAGTATATAATGAACAGCCAGTGGTGTAATGCCTATATGATCTCGGGACCCAGTCGAAAGCAGCCCCAGAGTGCCCTTACTACCAACACCCAGCATTCTATTACAAAGCCTTGATACTCTAACAATAAAACAGTATAATTCCTGGGGTTTTGTTTACTGGTATTGAAATTGCCAATATATGTAGTCTCTTCAGTCTTAATGTTCATAAATGTTTATAGCGGCACTCACATAGAAACATCGTATTCATTAATATTCATGCATAGTTCATACTCATGCATATTCAAATATATGCAAATATCTCATTGTAATCTGATTTTTTTTTTTTGTGCAATTTCAATCTCATTTTTGTATTTGTCAGTTGATATGGACATTGTCTAAAATAAAAGGAATTGAATTTCATTTTAATACAAGTACCGGTATACATAATAAAGTTATAACTAGTAGAGGATTGTGGTCGGAAGAAAGGTTGGTGAACTGTGGTATGGTTCTAAATTTTGGCAAAGACAAGCCAAATCCTGTTTAAAAGATAATGGCCAAAACATGCTGAGATGTCAAAATTTGTGAATTTGATTGCACTAAACTAACCTTTATA
>NW_022755638.1:0-1049 GCF_011630105.1 Anneissia japonica
GATATTGTTATGTTTCTTTTATCAATTGTACGTTTCAGACGATCAAAACTTAGGATCTAGATTGTCAAATCCTGACATAATTTATTAAATTTGTCTCTGTAAGACTCAAAAAGACTAATAATAAGTTTCCAAAATTACAATGTGTGGCATAAAAGGCAATAGGTAAATTAGCTGTCTTTCCTGCATTTTTACAGGGATGTGGGATTGCTCAATTTCATGTGCCTCTTCATACTTGGACAAGGTCACTTAGAGTCTCACTTAAAAAGTTGACCCTGAATTACAAACATTTCTCAAAGAATCTAACGATTTAAAGACCATCGAAGCCAGTAATTTAACATTTTGCTGTTTATGTGCTGTTATTAAATTTCTTGCTGTTCATAAATTTCGTATAAAAATTAAACAGTAACATTTGCTCATTTGCTGTTTTCTTTCTCTTTTAGGCGGAAGTTATTGCAGATGAGTTCCAACATATTACAGATAAAGGATTGTCAAGAAACAAGAGATATTCAAGGTAATATGATGTTTTACATAATCATCTAAGAAATTTAAATGCGTAGTGTTTAGAGTATTGACGCACTTCATATTTGGTTTGGGATGTGAATCAACATGTGGTAAATTTTGCCGTCTGACTAACCCTGGTATTCTTAAAACAAACTTTAGTCATAGTTCGAGCTAAAATGCGAACCTCAACTAAAATGATACCCCCGCATGCCTATTGTTTTAGTCAGCCTAGCTCATGCTAAATCGCCAACTTGAAATACTTACCCTATCAGAAACATGCTTTTTGTCACGCACGATAGAGTGAAACGAATAAAAACGATTGTATACGTAGGTCTGATGTATCTTTGGTGGGTTCACATGCGATAGTTCTGATTTGGAAGAAATCCCCTAACATTTTGGTCACGTAGCTTCACCGTAACAACAAAGATGGCGCCGCCCTCGATAGTACTCAACTATAATAGTTCTCCTAAGAAAGCAATTTTCCAGTGACTGTTCAAATTCGCTATTGAGGTTAATAGCTAATATAGAAACTTAATTAAGCGAATGAT
>NW_022755639.1:0-1028 GCF_011630105.1 Anneissia japonica
AAAAACTATATTTATAGAGGGTCCCCCCCCCCACGCCGAGGTCGTCGGGCAGTCAGACCAAAAAAACAATTTAAAAATTGGCCTACACCAAGCCAAAACATGTTTTCACAGTTGTAGAATGCCATTTCCGGCCATCCAGAGGACTCCCCCTCCTCAGGCATACAAGCTCAAGCCCCACTGTCGGTCAGCGTAAGGCCCCCCCCCCCCCCCCTCAGAAAATGTATCCTAGAGCCACCACTGTTCCTTACAGTTTATTAAGTCTGGGTATTAATAAGGGGCCCTCTTAAATAGGTAAAATAATGTGATGCTGTATATCTCATTGAAGTGGAGATGTTCTTAATTGTGAGAAAAAGAAACCAGTGCTACCACAGGATTTGAACCCAAGACCCTGAGATTTTAAAGCTACACCTCTACCACATAAATCTAGGTTTTATGAGATTATAGACACATTTACTATATGTGCCATATGGCTATAAATCTAGGTGTAGTATTCCATCTGCGTGATTGTTTCAAATCTCCCTAACTAGAAATATTTCTAAATTATGTTCTTCATAACTAGGCTAGATCTATGGCTCTGATATGAACCATCATATTTCATTCCAATCTACTGTGAATTTTGGTTGCTCGTTTGTCCGACTGCCAAGTGTTACGTTATTACACGAACAAGGTAAGGTCAATGTCAGTATTATTATTTTTGTTCGGCGTAAACGAATACACTTGCATTATCATCAGGAATTGTACGTTACAATATATGCTGATGCTTATTTCCTTCTAAAATTTATCAAGGAGGAGTTGAGGAGAATAAATTTTGTCTGCGTATTCTATGTGTGTACTTGTAGTAGAACGTGAAGCAACACAATGTAATACGAGTATCCTCGTAGTGTGCAAGCGGTCTGTTGAGGCATAAATAATACTGTTACTATATTCTTTGCCTTTAACCCTTAAATTGGATGGAAATCAAATTTAATTATATTATATGTACTGCCCCCCCCCCCTCCTTAAATCTATTTAAAACCTGAAAAGAAAAA
>NW_022755640.1:0-1807 GCF_011630105.1 Anneissia japonica
GGCTTAGAGCTTCAAAAGAGCTTTCTTTGTTTTTGTAGGTATCTTTGATCATTAGAGTAAGAATGTTTTGATCTTTTGTTTAAATCACTGCTATGTCACCTACTAGAGGTAATGTTTTGATTGGGTTAAACACTTTTGGTACTAGTGCATTTAAGCTTGCTAATATGGATAATTTTTCATTCCTGATGATGACATAATTAATGTCGAAATATTGAATCCCAACATGATGGCGTGTATTTCAATACTTGGAGTATGTATTATACTTTCTAATACATACAGAACACAGAACAAAGGTGAGTAATAAAAAGGAAGCACACAAACAAGACAAAAAATCATAAACAAAGAAAAAGACAAACAAAGGAATAAAGGAATTAACCCGCCCAGAAATTAAGCCACTTGGTATTATGGATTAAAGATTGCGATAAGCTGGTTTTGAATAAACTAAGGCTCTGGTGAAAAATATCGACTGACGTAAAATTGTGAGAAAGGTTATTTAAAAAGTTGGCAAGACGATGAATAAAACCATTTTTATTGCAATTGACTCTGTTAAAGGTCATTACGACGGCCAAAACCAGGCGTATTAATATTAAGAGGGAATAAAGAACATAAACTATAGTATCAACAATAGAATTAACACATTTAAAAAGAAAAACCATATCAAAAATATTTCTCTAAGTGAGGGAAGTGTGTATGAAACAATATCGTCATTTTTAAAATTGTGATTTAAAAAATATAAAAATTTAGACTTGACTCTCTTAATCTGATGGGCTTGTAAGAACGAAATAGAATTACAGTATAAATAACACTGGAACAATCGAAAAAAGGTCTAACTAAAGAAATGTAAAGATGCAATATACAGCTGTGGGGCAATTATGCATGGTCTTGTATTATAGTATGTTATCTGAGATTATGCAGTGGACTTTTTAAATATTCAGTACGTCCCCAATTACTGGGAATTACTGGGAATCGAACCCACAACCTCCAGTTTATCTAGCCAGATAACAACCACTAAAAATGCTAAGTTTGCCTCAAGAAATGAAGGAGTGATGAGTGCTGTGTTATCGTACCAAATACACAGTACGTCCTTAAATACTAGCCAATAATGAAGATTAAAAAAAAAAAAAAACCTGGCTCGTGTGGGGATTGAACCCACTATATAAAAAAAATTGGTTCGTGTTGGAATCGAACACACAACCACCAGGTTTGCTATTCATTATCCATTGTCGAAAATGTGTCTAAGTCCAGAAAAGTAGAAAATTTGTCTAAGTAAAGAATTGTCAAAAATTTTTCTAAGTCCAGAAGTCGAAAATTTTTCTAAGTCCAGAAGTCCAGCTGTAAAAAAAAATTATGTTTGCTGTTATCGGTTAAGCGATTGGAGACCGAAGAACGGAGTCCGATAGCCGTAGCAGGGTCACCTCGAGCAGGTTAACAGCATCGACCCCACCCCCACACCCAACCACTGCCTTCGGACGGACCGAGAAGGACGACCTCCTCGCACGGATGCGAACGCCGGTTCGAAAGTCCCGACGACGAAACTTGTGCACTGAATCGTCTTCGGGACTTTCGGATCGGCGTTCGCACCCGACCGAAAAGGCCGAACCTACTCGTGCGGATGGGACCGTTGAACCGTCCGCACGAAGAACGAGACCTGCACACTGAATCGTTCGTCGTACGGGCTTTTCGGCGGTCCAATCCGCAAGGAAGCAGCGGCATACCCCCGTTCTCGCGCAAAAGAACAAGGGGACCCTGTCCGATATATGCCCAAGCTCTCACGCAAAAGAGCGAGGGGACCCTGTCCGGTATATGC
>NW_022755641.1:0-853 GCF_011630105.1 Anneissia japonica
ACGTATGTATCAGGATTCGAACCCAAGGCCTTCCGATTACCGTTCGGGCACTCTACCAACTAAGCTATTATAGTAGGACTTGATATCATAAGGCTAAATAGACCTATACCGATATGTCGATTAACTTTAAAATGTGCTTATGAGAATACAGTGTGAAAATAATAATGAGCCTAAGAATCGTATTTTTAGCCAACAAAACAATGAACAAATCCAAGACTACGTATGAGTAGAAAAATCAAACGCTTGTTCTTTAATAATTAGTTTCTCCCGTAGCGGAATGTGAAACAGTGTCAATAGGCCTACTATATTCAACATTATTTACAAATAATTTATTATGATATGACATTCTTCCCAATATTTCACAATATTGACATGGTGTCAATTTAGGCATATTTTAATGATTAACAGTAGTTATCAATCGTGACACATTGTTGACAAAAATAATTTGAAATCCATTCTGTTGCAAGAAAGGTACTGTAATTCTTTTCCAGTGAATTTGCTTTATGACTCATAGTTCTGTTATCGCTTATCTTAGACGATGTTTGTGATATGACGACATGCTAGTCCGGTGTGTGGACTATTGGACTTTCGTTAAATATCAAACGGCCTTTTCAAAAATAATTTTGGTATAGCTTGATACGCGCTTTACTCAATAGCAGTGACAGAGGCGTTGGCCAATATAGGGTTGTAACTTTAAAGGTAAGATTCAACTAATTTTATCGCCATTAATAACATTTTAATACATTTTGAAAAGGTTTTAAACCACATTTGTTGATTTGGGCCTGTATGTATTTGTATAGGCTCCTATTGTATAAATTGTAATAATTTGGTTTGGTCAGAAATTATTCGCTTA
>NW_022755642.1:0-629 GCF_011630105.1 Anneissia japonica
TTAAAAAATACTTAGACCTACTCCCAGAGCTACTCATAGGAGCTAAAAACTAATTTATTTTAGTTTTCAAATATGCATATTCTTTATGTTGATTTATTAATTAAATTTTCACTACAGGGTATTTTACAGCATTTATTTATTTATTTATTTATTATTAATTTTTTTTTCTTGAATTTTATAATTGAGGGTCATTTTTTATTTCTTGATTCAATTCTTGCTTATATAGTATTTAAATATTTGAAGATTAAAAGGAAAATATATCATTTCTATTACCGAATTTTTCATTGGGGCCATTTTTACCTACCTGTCTTATGGGGCCATTTTTACCGGGGCCATTTTTTCCAGGGCCATTTTTTCCGGGGCCATTTTTTCTGGGGCCATTTTTTCCGGGGCCATTCTTACCTACATTCCCCATTGAATTTTGTCCATTCAGTGACGTTGTTTATCAAGTTTTTCTGTGGCCTTTCTTGCTTCTCTTTGCCATTTACATAGCCAGTGTAAATCCATTCTCTAAGCTCTGCATTTGTTAGGCGAGACTTGTTTATACCTTGTTTAGTGAACACTCCACCTACAAATAATGATGATTTGATTAAAAATAACATTTTATTTTTTGCCAATTAGTGCACCTA
>NW_022755643.1:0-1427 GCF_011630105.1 Anneissia japonica
AAATTATTATATGAATAAATGCATAAATCTAACCATGGTTCGGGAGAACCCCCTTTTCTAGCAAGCCCCCCCACCTTTCTGGCGAAACCCCCTCTTTAAATTTCCTAAATAAGTCCGCCAACCCAACTAATGCACTGCAGACCCACCCAGACACAGACATTTTCAAACATATCTGCTTTTATAGCATTATTTAGACCCATAAAGCACAAAAGTCCTCTTGCTTTGGAGGTTTCGCCGACCCCACCGGGGCTTCGACTGTGGACCTCACACCCAGAAAACCCCCCTTTGGAAGAAGCTGGCTACGGGCCTGAACGTGTTGTACGTGTAGGGATAGTTGGTCGAGAAAACCGTAAATAGTTAGGAGAAAAACCATAGATACATTTGTGAACAGTGAGTGTTACATTTAGCTGTGCGTATAGAGTACTACAGTGTTACGTCACGATACCACGTGATACTACTCTGTGGCTATCGTTGCAGAAAGAGTTCGACAGGACGACAATTTCCTCACTGACAAACCATTGATCCCAATTTCAAACGTAATTAAGATGTTGTATCTTACTTTTTCTTTGTAAAATTTAATTGATGATTAAATGTGTGTTCGGTAACTGATATAATGCGAGCTTTTGTGCTTTTAGTACATTTTGATGGTAAATTTTACCACAATCATATAAAACGAAGACCTTTGATAATTTCACACACTAAAGTTCAAATAACCTCGTAATTGTGATTTTGTGACAGCCAGGTGTATTATCGTCAAAACAAAAGAGAAAAAATAGGGGTCTTCGTTTTTGGGTCTTCGGTCTTCGTTTTATAGACACCCATGGTGTCATAAAACGAAGACCCTTTAGTATTTCTTGATTTTATTCTGATGAAATATAGAAATACGTACTTGGCAACTGTTTTATGATGATTTTAAAATACTTACAAGATAATTGTGAAATAATTGAAGGTCTTCGTTTTTCGGGTCTTCGGTCTTCGTTTTGTAGACACCCATATAGGGTGTCTATAAAACGAAGACCCTTGAATATTTCACAAACAGACGCCCAAAAAATTTCGTAATTTTGATTTTGTGACAGCCAGGTTCATTATCATCAAAATAAAATAGAAAAAATATGGGTCTTCGATCTTCGTTTTATAGACACCTAGGTAGGAACCGGCAAATGTAGTAATTTGACTACGGTTTAGAATTGAAACCTCATTGTTCTTATGACGGTGACGAGAGTGGCTTGAGCCACAGTATTAAGAATAACTATACTTGGATAAATATGTGAGATGTACTTGATCTTGATTAGATTTTGTCCGCATAGTTACTAATTTTTTTTTAAATATTTATTTATCTAATTGCATAACTCAGTTATTTTAAGAAAAGCCGAAAACTGACTACAGTATAATGTATTCCATGCAGCTCTAATGCTCCTATTATGAAT
>NW_022755644.1:0-733 GCF_011630105.1 Anneissia japonica
TTTATCACTTCCTCCCATAGTCACTAGCATGTCGTTGAAGAAATTGTAAAGCTGAAACAAAATAAAGATAAATCATCAAAATAAAATAGAGATTTCATTTAAAAATTGAAAGATAATACATACATGATTAAAGATTGTTCCTTCTTGAAAGCAAGCTATCGTGTCAGTATGTTCGCACCTAAGACCCTTGATGTTATTCTTTGACCATGTTATTATCTTAATAAAAGGATCTAAATTTGGTAGGATGTTTCTCTTTCTGTATTATTAATTTATACCAAAAATAATAGACGAAGGTAGACCAGAGCGCGATATAGTGGAACTTGCACAGAGGCCAATATTACCCCATCCGCGCGGCGATGCTTTATAATGCAGATCAACGGAGCACTTGCAAGTCTGTTTGGACTGCCAACATTGTTTACTCACATGTAGGCCTACTGTATGCTTCTCGTATTGTGAAATGAAAACAATTTTCCGTATACCGATTTTTATTAACACTATGAGGGTGTTTATAGTTTCAACAAGCTTGAAAACATGAATACATGCTCAACACCAAATAATATGGATATTGGAACACCTTTAAAAACCAAAAGAAATATTACTGTGAAAAATACAAATCCGCTAAAAGGTTTGAAAATAGCAGTAGCAAACAAATGATACTTATAAGACATAGTATATGTTATTATCAGTTATTTCAGGGGGCTATAACTTAAAGTTCTGTATAATTTCTACAAGA
>NW_022755645.1:0-2092 GCF_011630105.1 Anneissia japonica
TATTTGGAGGGACGTTCGCATCCCAAGATGCGTCACTGTACCTCCATGGTCCTAATGACCAACTCATACTTATTAGGCCCTACCCACATGAATAAAGTTTCCCGTTAAGTGGTCTGAAATGCTTTATCTAAGGCCAAATAACAAAAATTCCTTGTTTCCCATCCCCTCCTTCATCATTTTACCCAATTTATTTTTTTGTTTTCTAATATTCATAAAATTTTGAGGGTTTTTTTACATCGAAAATTTTAATTGCGAACGAATTTTATAGTTTACAAATGCATTTTTAAACACAAAGACCATGATAACAGAAACAGAAACCTTGACAATACTATTATTGACTAATTGTTTACAACACATTAATTTTGCTACGCATGAGATCATATTTGGCATATTTTGACGAACTGTGAAAAATAACAAATATCAAATAATACGTGCCACCCTCACCAACTTTTTGAAAAACTCAGGACGGGAAACAAGGATTTTTTGTTACTTGCAAATTGCCTAATAACCCATTAGGCAATTTGAGGCATGGTATTATAACTTTTGAACGTAGAATTATGACTGCTGTAAGTAATTGAGACATCTCGACCACGATGATTTAAATAAAATTCCTCGTGTCACCTAATAGTCCTGATAGCCTACATTACTTTTGCACTAAGTCAAAAACAGTATTGGGCAAGAGAAATTGTTTTTGTTTTCTGTGAATAAGCTCTGTATACCCTAGCCAGACCAGGTTTTGTATGAACTTTGAGGAAAACACTTCAGAAATTGGTTCAGGGTGGTCAAATAATAATCTTTTCGCGAAAGGTCAAAAGTCAGAGTGAAATGTCATAGCCATATATGGTCTTTAATTCTCCACAACCACAGGTCGTAGAGAGTTAATTTCCATGTCAAATTGTTCATAATGTTGTTATTTGCTCAAAGCGGTTGGCGCCTCGGTTGTGGCTTCCGGGACTACCAATCTTGAGATCAAGGGTTCGAAACTCTTGCTGTGCAAGTCGCTTGTGTCCTTGGGCAAGACACTTTATCAACGCTTGTCTCTCTCTCCCCCCTTCTCTCTCCCTCTCCCCTCTCTTTCCCCCTCTCTCTCTACCCAGGATTATACACTTAAAAAAAAACAAAAACAAAAAAACACTTTTATAAGAACACTAGGCTGAAATTGCTTAAAAAGTAAGAACAAAATAAGAACAAATTGAGGCTGAGGTAAAACGTCAAAATGAGGTTTTCATGTTCTGTCATTTGGGGTCATTTTTAACGGGCCTTTTTTTTTCTGGGGCCATTTTTTCCGGGCCTTTTTTCAGGGCCCACTTTTTTCAAGGGCCATTTTTACCTACATTCCAGTACAGTAGTATGCTGCTTTACAATAACAAATGTGTAAAATAAGAACAAAATAAATACACTTTTGAGTCTGGCTACTAGGGTAGTAGAGTAGGTCTTACCATAATTAATGTAAAGATATCGCACTTGCAATATTAACATTATACCATACCTTATAAAGGAAACAGGCCCCTTTCACCACCCCCCCCCATCAACCAACTGTTGAACCATGCAAAATCTGATCAAATTACTACATACCAATAATTCACCAATCAATAAATTTAATTTGTATGCCAAAAGTCTTCTTTTAACGCAACATAGTTTTCTTTTTTTTTTCTTTTCTGTTAAACAAAATTACAGTATGGCCTGACTCAGCACACACAACCACACACCCACACCCACACACACACACACACACGCAGAGGATGTATTAAAATTAACTGACTACCAAGCAGGTAAAAAAAAGTACAAATTTTAAAATATTTGCGTCTACTTGGACTTTTAATACGTTTCTTATATAATAATACTATTCTCATCTTGTCGTTAATAAAGTGCAAAAAAAGAAGGCGTATCACATTGATGTCTGTTTCACGTATGCGCATCAAATACTAGCGTTGTATTGGCATACCGTAGCGTGCAAAATAAATTGCCTCCAATCACATTTGATCTTCCAACGAAAGCCTCAATGCCCCAGATGGTTAAGGCGTCTGCATAGACAGCAGAATGTCGCGATTCTCCGTCTTGAGACATTTTTTCACACCCGCAAATTTTTCTT
>NW_022755646.1:0-794 GCF_011630105.1 Anneissia japonica
CAGTTAGATTGGAAGAATATTTTCAAGGTACACGCCGATACCTGTACTAACGCTAACGTAAAATCCAGTGAAACACTTACTAAAAGATATCCAGCTGTTTTTGCTGAGAAAGGTGACCCTATCAAAGAATTCACCGCTGCTGTGAAAATACCTGAAGAAGCAAAGCCCATGTTTACAAAGGCACGGCTGGTGCCTTATGCATTAAAAGACAAGGTTGAACTTGAACTGAAATGATTATTAGAAAATGCGATAATATCTAAGATAGATCGTAGTGATTGGGCTTCCCCCATTGTGGTTGTACTGAAGGGTGATGGTAAAGTACGGTTGTGTGGGGATTATAAGGTTACGGTAAATAAAGTGTTAGTTGATTCACATCATTCCTTACCTACAGCAGAAGATCTTTTTGCTACCCTTGAGGGCGGGAAGATTTTTACCACCCTTGATCTTACCAATGCTTATTTACAATTAAGCTTGGATAGTGAATCAAGGAAGTATCTCACAATAAATACGCACCTGGGTCTATTCCAATTAAATCGCCTTCCATTTGGAATATCATCTGCACCAGGAAAATTCCAGTGTGTGATGGACCAAATATTACAGGGAATTCCCGGAGTAGTATGTTACCTTGATGACATTTTAATATCTGCACCATCTGAGTCAGAACATTGGGTTAGATTAAACCAAGTATTTCAACGGTTAGAGAAATATGGTGTGAGAGTTAAAAAACAAAAGTGTGAAATTGGTAAACCATCAGTAGTCTATTTGGGTCACAAAATAGATGGAAATGGTATACA
>NW_022755647.1:0-909 GCF_011630105.1 Anneissia japonica
TGTTAAAAAGTTGAGTCAAAAATGTAATTTTTTTTTGTTAGGTTAGGGTTAGGGGTAGGGTTAGGGTTAGTGTTAGAGTTAGGGTTAGGGTTAGGCAAAGTGAGATAGACTGAAACAAAGACTATTCCATTGAAATTTTGAAGTTTTTCGGAAAAGTACTTGTAATATGGCGGAAAGTAAAAAATTTGCACTAAGTGCTCAACTCGGCGAGATAAGCACTTTTGTGCAAAAAGTGACAATGTTAAAAAGTTGAGTCAAAAATGTAATTTTTTTTTTGTTAGGTTAGGGTTAGGGTTAGTGTTAGGGTTTGAGTTAGGGTTAGGGTTAGGGTTAGAGTTAGCGTTAGGGTTAGGGTTAGGTAAATTGAGATAGGCTGAAACAAAGACTATTCCATTGAAAGTTTGAATTTTTTCGGAAAAGTACTCGAAATATGGCTCGGCGAGATAAGCACTTTTGTGTAATTTTTTTTTTGTTAGGTTATGGTTAGGGTTAGGGTTAGTGTTAGGGTTAGAGTTACGGTTAGGGTTAGAGTTAGAGTTAGGGTTAGGGTTAGGGTTAGGTAAATTGAGATAGGCTGAAACAAAGACTATTCCATTGAAAGTTTTAAGTTTTTCGGAAAAGTACTCGTAATATGGTGGAAAGTCAAAAATTTGCACTAAGTGCTCAACACGGCGAGATAAGCACTTTTTTGCAAAAAGTGACAATGTTAAAAAGTTGAGTCAAAATGTAATTATTTTTTGTTAGGCAAAGTGAGATAGGCTTAAACAAACACTATTCCATTGAAAGTTTGAATTTTTTTTTTTTGAAGTACTCCAAATATTTCGGAAAGTCAAAAATTTGCACAAAGTGCTCAACTCGGCGAGATAGGCACTTTTGTGCAAAAAGTGACAATGTTAAAAAGTTGAGTCA
>NW_022755648.1:0-6446 GCF_011630105.1 Anneissia japonica
CCATATATGTTTTCAAAATAGGACAAAAATGGAGAATAAAAGTAAATTATTTTCAAATTTTAAGAGAGTGCAATTTCCGGCCATCTTGAGGTGCCATAATCGTAAATTGTCTTACCTTAGCCCAAACCATGGTGGGGTTGTGAGGTGGTACAGACCCTCCATCTGTCAATGTCCCTCCCCGAGTCCCCTCTATTTCAAATTCCTGGATCCGCCACGGAATGTTTCTGTTGATGTTGAAAACATGCATTTGCTACCCAGAATGTATACTCCCCAATCATATAGGCCCATAGAATGATTAGCCAATTGTCAATTATAAGGTTAAATATAGTATATATTTACCCTTGACCCAAAAAACTTTGTAGATGATGACTTACTGTATGCAAGAGCAATACATTAAATTGCAAACAGATGTGGCTTTCATGGCTTTTTATGATAATACTGATTTTGAAAAAAACGTTTTGTGTCTATATTTTCCTGTCGTGTTGCTACCTATCATGGTCAACCGTTTTATGTTCTTGTGATATACAGACCAACATGACAAGTCAATCTCAATATTTCTTGACGAATTCGAGTCTCATCTTTCCGACATCTCACCATCGTGTTTACCTAACATCATTATAGCTGGTGATGTAAATCTTCAGCTTTAGGATGTCAGCAACAATAACACTAACCGTTTTATCAATATCTTGAACTCATTTGGTCTGCAAAATGTTGTCAATAGCGCTACACATATAAATGGACACACCCTAGATTTTATAGCTTCAGATACCACGGCTTATCAGATTGATGTGACGTCGATTGTTGACACCACACTCTCTGACCATTACCTATTGTCTTGCTCTGTCACATCATTAAGACAGTTTACTCATATTCACCAACTTTTACGCTAGGCTCGACGCATTTATTCCATCAATACTGATGATTTTTTATCTGATCTCAGCTCTGCACTTCCTGATGAACTGGAAATTGATAATACCAATTATGCCTGTGTGACAATTAACAATGTTTTAAAGTGCACACTCAATAATCATGCTCCATTGTTTAAAGTTCCACAGAGAGCTAGATGCACTCAATCTTAGATGAACTCTGACATTCTTGCTGCACGTCGTGCACGTCGCAAGGCTGAGCGTACTTACAGAAAGTCACAATCAACTGTAAATTACGTAATTTTTGCTGAGAAGTTAAGAAATAGTCAATAAGCTCATCATTGAAGCCAAAAAGGCATATTACTCTAAATTGATTTCATCTTCTTAGTCTTAACAAAAAGAGCTCTTCTACTGGTAGTCATAATAGTCAAGCATTGCCAGATACATTATCCCACCAGGATGCTGCTAATACATTTGAAAAATTCTTTGTTAGCAAGATCAATTCCATCCGTCTTGATCTGGATTCACTTGCCTTAAATAATGATGACATTAACGATACTGGTTATCTTTATGTTTCTTCTGATTCTGTTGATTACAATGCTTCTGGTAACTTCAGTTTCTTTCACCCCACATCTGTTCCTGAAATTCTCAACATTATTCGAAGACTTTATATCAAAACTTGTTGTCTGGATCCTCTGCCTAAGGTGTTGCTTATAACATCAATTAATTCATTATCCAAATATTTTTTTCAAATTATCAATGCAATTTTTGAAACTGGTGACTTCCAGACGTGCTTAAAAACTGCCATCGTTGACCCTGTCCTCTCTGATGTATTGCCAATAGTGTTTTGCACTCTCTTGATTAGTCCAAAAAGTGTTATCTTGGTTTTGTTCGATTTGTCATCAGCGTTTGATACAATTGATCACGCATTATTGTTGAACACGCTCAAAGAATATTTTGGCATTTCTGACAAAGCTCTCCATTTGCTGTACTCTTACCTTGATTCCAGGTCTTTTCGTGTTAATGTTGGGTCGGAATTTTCCAACACATTCCCTTTGAAGTATGGCGTTTCGCAAGGAATGTACTTGGACCCCTTTTGTTTATCTGCTACACTTCTGGTATTTCTAAAATAATCACTAGATATGGTTTAAATTTTCACTTCTTGGCTCAGGCCGGTAGCCAGGGGGGGGGGTATGGTTCGGGCGAACCCCCTTTACTAGGGAATCCCCCTGTTTTCTAACGAACCCCCTCGAATTTTTGAATGAGTCCCACTCGGAAGGGATGTCTGTTTTTAACTAACCTAGCATTAAATCAAAATTTAGCACCTAATTCATTTTTTGGTCACCCGTTTTTAAATTGTAGCCTGCGATACAAGCCTACATTCATAGAATATCTCAGCTCCAGCAAACCATGACTTTACGATGGCACACATAAGAATGGCAAACACCGATAAAAAACCCGGCTGCCGTTTTAACTTTCACTGGCCTTTGGCTGAAAGTTTGTAAGAAATGTACCAACCGTTAACGAAACCGGTCGCCGTCTACCTAGAGTAAATGATGCCACCAAACGAAGCTAAAGTTTTGCGACTTAATCCACCAAAAGCAGATAAAGATCCACTGATTGTGGATTGTGTGGTTAGTAAATACCATAGCCATTATGTCCATAGCGCACAATAAACTATGTGCTATTGGAGCATTTTGGGGAAATTGACTCTCCTTTTTTCCATCCCCAAACAAAATATTATTAATTAATCAACATAGTCCATCTCAGTCATCATAGCCAGTCACAAAATTAGGCTAGGAAGTTTGTTTTCAACAGCAGACACACACTACAGAACGGAGTGCGTCAAAACGAGTGTTTGTTAATTTTTTTTTTAGTGATAAAGAATCATGAAACGTCCTAGAATAGGCCTGACTTTTTTTCGTCCGCTGCTGCAAAGATGAAGGGTTATTGATTTCAAAATCAATTAGCCTAGCCTATAGATGCTGACTAGCTAGGTTCTGCTCCTTCATTTAGAGACAGAATTATAGCCCGATGACAACAAATTAGTGTAGGCCTAAGTACAATAGGACGTACTACAAGTACTAGGCCTAGGTTTTGTTGTAAAAGTTGAAGTGCATGTACAAAATGCGCCATAGGCCTATATTTAAAAAAAAAAAAACATTTTGTTAATGTCGCGTGCTGCCAGTCATCACACTCAAACAAAGACACAAACGACTGCAGAACGGTTCGACTTCGTTTATTGAAGCAAGGAAACATCAAAATTTTCCAACAAATGGAAAATGAATGCAATCATAAGAATCACAATTATCAATCTTACATAAACAAAAATACCGAAATTCAATAAATAATCGGCCATCTTGACTTACAGATCAACAATAGACATAACGATTCAAACGATACGGCAGTACTGAAATCTTCCAATCCCAGTCCTCACAAATATAGGAAATTCTACTTTATTATGCTACAAAATTAAACAACGAAATACCAACTAATTATGAGTTCTAAACTATTTTTTCCAATAAACATAAAATATTCAATATAGTAGTCATTAACTAACACAGGAAATTACCACTAATAAAGCAATGCTACAACCATGAACAATGCAATGGTCTACATTATCACAGCTTCATCAACTATAAGAAATGTAATTAACATCAACTGTTATATATTTATTTTTGGATTATTTATTTATTGTTAACTACTATATTAATACAAATTCATTACATGATCAAATTCACAGAACAAACTATACACCTACCTTAATTCGGTTAATCATCCTATAGCATCAGACACGACTAACCGCATCAACGTACTATTGTCGACTGATGGATTTTAGCATTCAAACCTGCCGCGCCCAACCCCGAACTAATTACCATACCGGTGTATCGCACACAATAAATATTTTACAACCAGACGTTTCGACTGTTTAAAAGTTCGAATCCTACATTAATTATTATTGGTTGGCCTGGGACCGGGGCAGGCAGGCCACCTTTACCGTCGAAAGTCCTGGAATTCGACAATGACGTCAGTGCACGTTTACAAACGCCATTGATTAGAATGAAAATAGACACGCTAAATTTCGTGTTTTGTTTTCATGTAAGGTAGAATTTATCGAACATCTTTAGAAATTGTATTTGTAAAGATGCATATAATTCATATTTCATTTGGCAGACAATAAATATTCAGGAAGATATAATAAAAACGATTATTAATTCTAAAATGTGCATCAAATCTCAGCTATTTTTAATCAGTACGGTATGTAGCCTATTATGTTTAAAATCCTAAAATAATAATTTCGAATTAGGCCTAGTAAATAACAAATAATTTTATTGAAGTTTAGGTTCTCATGATGTCAGATAACGTATTGAATATGATGCTATATTTTGGGCTCTGACTTAATTTAACGATGGCCCTGTCCGCAGTAATGACAATATTTGTGCTTTTTTTAGCCATGTAGTAAAATAGTACTATTATTTTCAGTGTACAAAACGAGAGTCAAGAAGCTTTTTTTTTTATAATAATAATAAATGTGTTAGTATATTGATATTGATTATGCGATGAGGGTTTTTTTTTATATCTTTCGCTGTTATTTAAACATGCCAATTCTCAGAAAACATTTTCTAATATATTATTATATTACCAACTTTTTATTACATAGATCTTTTTCAAAACAAAACTGCTTTAAAACATCATTTATAGACCCATTAAACACAAAAACTGCTCTGGCTTCGGAGGCCTCGCCCCAGACCCCACCGTGGACCTTAGGCAGACCCCACGCCCAGAGAACATCCCCCCCCCCTTGAAATGACCTGGCTACGGGCCTGTTGCTGATGACATACAGCTTTGGAAACATGTTGATCTTAATAACACTACTGACATAGCCTCGACTCTTTATTTAATAGAGTCTTGTATTTTTTCCATTATACAATGGACGACTACAATGAAACTCAAGCTCAACCCTCACAAAACTGAACTACTTACTATATTTCCAAAATCTAGAAGCATTCACTCTTTTCCCCCAATTCAGATATCCGTAGAAGGTGTCAATATACCGTCGTCAACTACAGCACGAAATTTGGGTGTACTGTTTGACAATCAGTTTACCTTTCAAAACCACATTTTATCTATCTGTAAATCTGGATATTTTCACCTTAGACGAATTCGATCTATTCGTCCATACATTTCACGCTCCGCTGCTGAAGTACTTGTCCATGCTTTCATCACCTCTAAAATTGATTTCTGTAACTCTTTATTGTATGGGACCTCTACTATTCAATTAAGACCCTTACAAAAGCTTCAGAACTCAGCAGCACGTGTTGTCTGTCTCACTAAACTTCGTGATCATGCTTCACCTATCCTTAAAGACCCTCATTGGCTACCGATATGTAAACGCCTAAACTTCAAAAATTATTCTTCTCACTCATAAATGCATATATGGCTATGCCCCACACTATCTTTCTTCATCAATCTCACAACAATTACCTTCACGTTCCACAAGACAGTCAAATTCTCTCAGGTTATCTGTCCCAAGAGTGCTGCATGTTCGTACTGGCGAACGGTCTTTCTCTTTTGCCGCTCCGAAATTATGGAACTCTCTTCCACCTTATCTTAGATCAACTTCTGATACTAATGCATTCAAGACCCTCCTTAAAACCTAACTCTTTTATCTTTAAGCACCAGTGACAAAAAATATTTTTTTAACAGGCGCTATACAATTTCTCCAATTTATTATTAATATTATAACCCAAGGCCATCCGATTACCATTAGAATACTCTAGCAACTAATCTATGAAGCCAAGTGGTATACACCCATATATTTTCCCATTCGGCCACATTTTTCTCAATGTATTGTGTATTATGCAAGAAGTATTAAAAAAAGCGGAGGTGTTTAAATATAATATTTCTTTAGAACACTCTCCTAATTGATGTAATTTGATGATAAGCAGTTTGACCACTAATATTAAAATCTATACAAACATTATTAAATATGTTCATCAGGATCCCTGTTATTACTACTGTTATTTGTATCATTTGACATACACTTGATACAAATTTTAACTTACCAAATACTTGACAATGTTTTGTTTACTGTTCTTTTTTTAAAAATAAATAATATATATATATATATGAATCAAATGATAAAAGGGAGGTAAATATAGTGTTAAATAAAAGGACCTGATATACATCATATTTTTTGATGATTTAACAGTATTCACGACTATCTTGATTTATATTGTATGTTACTATTTATTCCCATCCAGCCGTACCTCCAGATTTATCTGGTTTAACGCCCTTTTGAGGTGCGCCATTGTGTAATAAAAATGTACCCGACGGTAAAGAGTGTAATAACAGAAGAGAGTCCACTCAGATTAAAAATGCTTTCCGCTCGACGACAAAACGCACTCTACAAGCCCTAAACTTCGTGAGTAGATTTCGCGCACGATTGAAAATCGTAACGGTACTGGCTTTGGTCTACAGAAATTCGTGCTTCGAACCAGGGGCGGCGCCAGTGGTGAGGAGGGCAGGGCTTAAGTCCCTCCATCGGTCTGGTCAAGCCACACCACCCCCCCCCCCCGA
>NW_022755648.1:7164-9701 GCF_011630105.1 Anneissia japonica
GGTATAACCTCCTTTACTTTAAACAGAAAAACATTAGAAATGAGTATACAAGGTAGAGGTACGTGGATTATTTGCACAATTTCAGTTAAAATTCAAGCCCATAACAATGTTTAATTTATAGCAAGTTAGAATCTGAACACTCAATCCACAGAAGATACAAACTATTTTCAGTGTTGCTCCCGCAAAAAGTATACTAAGTTGAACTATGAAACATATGCAAAAAACCAGACAAACTTTAAATGGGAAGGATTACAGTATATGGAATTAAATTATTATTTTGATAGAATTCAGAAAAGTTTTCAGTAATAGCTTTCTTTTAACTAACAATACAAGGCCTTTTTTGGGGGGTGGGGTGTTTTGCCATATAGATTTTAAGCCAAATCTAAAAGTAAACATGTATAAACAGGAAAACAGAAATAACCCTTTTTCCTGTAACTTATATTTGTTTGGTTTTTTGGTAGTAATACGATTATTTAAACAGACTTTCAATTTTATCAACAAATTTGCAAATCGTAGCATTTTAAACCGGAAACACTAATCCAGAGAAATTACAATGATTTATACAATCCCATCTTTCCTTAAATTTTGATAAATTTTGTTTTCTTTTGTAAATAAAATTTTCTATTTTGTGGAAATATCTTACTTTATTAAGAAGTTCGCCTCTAGTTGGTTTTCTCTCCTTTATTTTACAAGTAAAAATATAGAATTTGGTAATGAGTAATATAAGGTTAAATAACATCTTATTGCTAACACACTTTAAACCAAATAACATGGACCATTTTTTTTAGGTCAATATGAAACCAGCAACTCTTATTCCTGACATCCGTCTTCACTTGAGTAACTCTCGTAAAATCATTATTTACTTTTGATACCAGCATTGACAACGCTCACCTAAAAAATAAATAGGCCTACTTCTCAATAGTTCAATCTATAGATAGATCAATTAAATTATAGTCTGGTACATATCAATACATTTCGAAAATAGACAACATTAATAATTGTAAAAAATAGAAAATGTTCTCTATTCAAGCCTAAATAGCGTCGCTAACAACATCTTGCTCTCATCTTTTTTGCCTGAAGAAGATCCACTGATAGAGGAACGAAACGTAGCAGTACGTATACTTTTAATTGGTTATAATTCAAGAATTCTGCAATCAATATTCTTTGTGTTTTATAAAGTTCTCCAAGTATTAAATTTCCACCATCAGAAGTAATGCTGGCCTTTTCTTATATTTATGTATTTGAGGAAAAGCATAAATGTTCGTATAATTAACAGAACATAGCCTTATAGATAACATATCAGCGTAGAGATGATGAAACCGGCAACTCTTATTCATGACATCCGTCTTCACTTGCGTATCTCTCGTAAAATCATTATTTCGTAACTTACTATGTGCCGTTTGATACCAGCATTGACAACGCTCACCTAAAAAAATGAATAGGCCTACTTCTCAATAGTTCTATCTATAGATAGATCAATTTAATTATAGTACTGGTACATATCAATACATTTCGAAAATAGACAGCATTAATAATTGTAAAAAATAGACAATGTTCTCTATTCAAGACTAAATAGCGTCGCTAACAACATCTTGCTCTCATCTTTTTTGCCTGAAGAATATCCACTGATAGAGGAACGAAACGTAGCAGTACGTATGCTTTTAATTGGTTATAATTCAAGAATTCTGCAATCAATATTCTTTGTGTTTTATAAAGTTCTCCAAGTATTAAATTTCCATCATCAGAAGTACTGCTGGCCTTTTCTTATATTTATGTATTTGAGGAAAAGCATAAATGTTCGTATAATTAACAGAGCATAGCCTTATAGATAACATATCAGCGTAGAGATGATGCAGGTACTTCCATCAAGTTCTGGAACTAAACCCACGCACTCCATCGAAGATATTTTGGGTCTAGCGGGATCAAATGATACATCTGAGGGCCAAGAGACACTTGTGAGTAAGATGTCAGAACATTCCAAACGAAACCTGGATTTGGCTGATAAAGAAAAGCACAATAATCATCATCGAAGAAAAGATAATTCCGGTTAGGAACATTTACTTCTATTCTTTTTTATAATATATTAAATTTAAACTTTTTAATGAAAATGCAGATATTAAAAAGATGTTATTGCCAACCATGCAGTCCATGAACACATGTGTGATAGGTAACACAAAAAAGAGTCATTTCTATTGTTAAACTTGATGCCGTTCTTTGTATTATTATTATTATTATTATTATTACCATTATTATTATTATTATTATTATTATTATTATTATTATTATTATTACTATTACTATCATCATTATTAATCAACAGAAGTTTACTATATGATTTTAAAACAAAAATTATTGACAAAAAAGAAGATCGACGATTCGAGTCCATCATGGGCACATTTTCAAGATCAAGTGATCAACAATATACAAAAGTAGACAAAGTGTCTACTTTTGTATATATATATATATATATATATATATATTATCATATATATATATATATATATATATATATATATATATAGCATTGTTGTTATTCA
>NW_022755648.1:9720-12720 GCF_011630105.1 Anneissia japonica
TATATATATATATATATATATATATATATATATGATTTGATTTGATGACAATGATGAAAACAGAAGTCAAATTTTTGGACCATAACTTTTTTTATTTGGAATATCCACAAACTGCCTAAACTTATTGATAATAAATTAAAATCACTGTCTAATACTAACTACAATATCAGCGCACTTAAGCCTATTGAAATTTTTAATTTATCCAAACAGCTCAATATCATTCCCCCTGGTAGACCGATCGTTTTCTGCATAGGTACCCTCACTGAAAATCTGTCTGGCCTTGTTGATTCCATTATCAACCCCTTACACCAAGACACTACGCAATTTCTTTGAATCCTTGATAATATAACTAATATACCTAACCAATCTATCCTAGTCACTATGGACGTCACTTCGCTCTATACTAACATCCCTCATGAAGAAGGTATTCAAGCACTTAATAATTTCCTTTCTAAACAATGTGTGCCAGTCGAACATATTAATGATATCATTGCCATTACTAAATCCATTCTTACGCATAACTATTTCACTTTTAACAACAGTCACTATCTTCAAATTAAGGGGACCGCTATGGGCACGAAAATGGCTCCTAGCTATGCTAATGTTTTTATGCACGAGATTGAGACAGCTATTATTTCATCCTTTCACCTTAAACCCCTTCACTACGCTCGCTATATTGATGATATTTTTTTCATTTGGCCCCACGGTGAAGATACCCTCAATGCTTTCAAATCACATGCTAACAACTTCCATTCTAACATTAAATTTACTTTTGAAACTTCGCCTTCCAAAATTCCATTTTTAGACGTTCTTGTAGGCATCTCTGCTAACAACATAATCACATCCTCTTTATACACTAAACCTACTGATAACCATGAATTTCTGAACTTTCACAGCTCCCACCCTTCAAGCCTTAAAAAATCTATTGTCTATTATAGTCAGTGTCTACGAATTAAACGAATTTGCTCATCTTCGGATGATTATGACAAACAAATTGGCATACTTACTAGCCATTTTCATAATAATGATTATCCCCTTAAACTAATACTATCAGCTATTTCTAAAGCCTCAACCCGTCCCCGACAATCCCTTCTAGATTATAAACCCAAAGATGTTACTAATAACCGCATTCCTCTCGTCTTCGACTACCATCCCAATATAAGTTCTCTTACCCGCCAACTTAAAACTGACTATAAAATTCTCAATAAAGATAAATCTATTTGCCACCTTTTTGAAGACCCTCCCCTACTAGCCAAAAGACAACCCCCTAATTTGAAATCTATTCTCTCATCCTCTAAACTCCATAAGAATTCCCACTCTTCTGGTAACGTTAAATGTAGTAAACCCAGATGTCAAGTTTGCAGTTTCATGTGCACCTCCGACACATTCACTATTCCTAGTACTAATATTACTATTAGATCCCCCTCCACTTACTTGTGATTCTTCTAACGTTATTTACATTTTATTTTGTAACAAAAATCAAATTGGTAATTACATTGGAGAGACTGGTACTAAATTCCGCCTCCGATTTAATAATCACAAAAAAAACCATCAGAGACAACTCCACTGGTTACCCAGTAGCCTGTCACTTCAATCTACCTAACCATAGCATTAATGAAATACGATTTATTTTGGTCGCTAATAACTTTTTATCCCTCTCACATAGACGTAAAGAAGAATTGAAGTGGATTCTTAGAACCAATTCTTATATTAACGGTTTAAATAAAGACTTAGATTACTATCAGACTATTCATTTATATATACTTAATTTTTTTCTTGGTTCCTAGGCCTTTATCCAGCTTTTATCTACTTTGTTTATTCCATATTAAGTAGAACGTTTAGGATGCGCATCTTATTACGCGCCTTTGTTCTTTACCGCTGATTCGATGTTCTGTTTTCGTTTCGTGTGTAAATATTGCTTTACTTTGTATTTTTTTTTGTCAGTTGTCCTCACACTGAGGAAGAACACAGGAGTGTTTGAAATATTTGTAAATTAATAAATTATTACATATAATAAAGAAGTGGTTGGCGCATCGGTTGTGGCTTGGACTCCAAACCTCGAGGTCGGGGGGTTCGAAACTCTCGCTGGGCATATTCCCCATATCTCTTAGTATAAATGTAATCCTTGTACTGACTACTCACTATGTATTTGTACCTGATGAGTGTGGGCAGCTTTTAACAGCTGTCCATACGAAACAAACTTGTAGTAATAAATGCATATGGAATTTTTCTAAGTTTGTCTACTTTGTTCGTTTTATATATATATATATATATATTTATATATATATATATATTAATATTATGTATTTTTTTTATTGTAGATGATTATTTCTTGACAAAGCCACAAAATTACACAGCAGATGCATCAGACGAAGTCGAGTTTGACTCCAACATTCACGCAGAGTACAACGAGAGCAATGCAGGCAAGGAAAAAAAGAAAAAATACCGACGGAATCGTACAATATTTTCAACGTTTCAACTTTGCGAACTTGAGAGATCCTTCATGAAGTCTCACTACCTAGATGCATACATGCGGGAAGAATTAGCAGCAAAACTTTGTCTTCCAAAGCTCAGAGTTCAGGTGAGACATGTCATTTTTACTGTTATACTGCTCCACTATTATAAATCATTTCTTATTGTTCTCCAATATGTAAACTAGCAAGACTAGTGCTGTCTCTAAGAATTTCGTAGGACGCGTTAAGAATGACAACATATTCTCTGTATCTACTGGAACCGAGCCACATAGCTTGTATTCCACTATTTGCATTCACACCTGGGCAGACGGATCCGTTTCGGCCTTCCAGGCCTCATCAGTGCAGCTAGGGTGTAGACCCAAATGAAACGTTCGACCAGCTTAGGTAGGGCCCAAACTAGTCCCACGACCTCTAATGATTACAGAGCCAAACCAAGGCAATATATATACACATACACATTTATATATATATATATATATATACATTAATATATATATATCTTTATATGTATATATATATATCCATA
>NW_022755649.1:0-842 GCF_011630105.1 Anneissia japonica
AAATTGCAACGAATCGGGAGATTTGTTTTTTTTTTCATGCTGCGATAGCATCAAATCCAATTTTTAAAAAATATAGCAAAAAAAATGCAACCTCTGATATTGCTAAATTTCGGACTGGACTATAGACCGAATCAGCGACTCCAGCTATTACTGGTCACGTGACATATAGTGGAGTACAAAATATAAACATACACATCGTAAACACAGTGCGTCGCATTGCACAGTATATTGAGAGAGTTATGATGTTTTTCAGACAGGGACCCAAAGTAAAGTAAGGCAGTAGGCCTATGTTTCTTTTTTAATAGTGATTTATTTAAAATTACTTTGGCAATCTCTGGGCATTTCATGTAGGCTCTGGAATGCTGCTAGTGTACGGTAGGCTACATACAGTTAGCTACTATCCTAGGCTGCACTGTGAGTGTTAAGCCTTCACCAGACAGAGGGCCCAGAGCAGGGAGGGAGTTGTTATGCCTTGACTATATATTATTTCTTTAGTCGAGTACTGTAGTTAATAAAGTAGAAAATAACCCTTAACGGTACTGATTTCTCAACCAAACTTGTGAAACAGGCTGGTGATAATATTAATAGAGCTGGTTGGTATGGTACATCCTAATGCCAGTATGTAATAGAATGTCAAATGATGATCATTATCCTTGGCAGTAAACAAACATCCCATGATTAAATTTTGGATTTAAAATAACTGTAAATTGCAACGAATCGGGAGATTTGTTTTTTTTTTCATGCTGCGATAGCATCAAATCCAATTTTTTAAAAATAAGCAAAAAAAATGCAACCTCTGATATTGCTAAATTTCGGACTGGACTATAGACCGAATCAGCGAC
>NW_022755650.1:0-555 GCF_011630105.1 Anneissia japonica
GATGAAGACTTATGGGTAATCACTTATCCGAAGGCAGGTGAGAACTTGCAATTCTGTAAAGACCCCTTGGACCGAATCCGCTAACAATGCACCAATGTACAGAATTTGGTAGTTCACCTACCAGTAAATATATTCCCCATTTATAAAAATTTAGCTTGACACAGATAATATATCTTTAAGGTACAACATGGACCCAGGAGATAGTGTCCCTTTTGCTTAATGACTGTGATATTGAGCTGGCCGATCTGAAACCAATTGACGAGCGGTACACTTTCATAGATTTTAAAGACCCCGATTTTTCCCCAATAGAGCGACTGAATAAACAACCTTCACCGCGACTAATAAAAACTCACATACAACCACATCAGATGCCAGAACAGCTTGATTTGAAAAAGCCAAAGGTATAGTAGTAATTGTCACTTTAGTTTATATTAATGAAGAGGGTTAAAAACAGTACCTTAAGGCGAAAGTACTGTCGCTAAGGGGAAATTTCAACGACGTTAAGGAGAAATCATAGACAAAAAAGTTTCCCCTTAAGAGCCGAATAAAGGTATA
>NW_022755651.1:0-2745 GCF_011630105.1 Anneissia japonica
GGGGGTGGTGGTGGTGGTGGTGTGTGTGTGTGTGTGGGTGTGTGTGTGGGTGTGGTGTGTGTGTCTGTGAATAGGACAGCGAAATAACCTGGAAATCCATGATAGTCAACCTGCTCCGAGAAGATGACACAGGCAGGTAACAACAGGTTATATACTAACGATCTATTTCAAATCATTATACGGTATATAATGAATATCGCATGAAGGTGAAATTGGAGTTGTTAAAATGTTATGTTAAAATGAAACGGAAAACGGTCTGAACTTCAAGTGAAGCGGAGAAAGGTTTCCAATTTATTTCAAAATGCTAACTTTGTAACCAAGAAATGAAAGTATTCATTATTTAAATGCTAACTGTGTTATCAAGAAATAAAAATATTAAAAATGTTCTATCACTATTTAAATTTAAGGATATATTAATTTATAATTATCTAATAATATTGTTTCTTCGATAATATATTGTCTGTAATTTTATGTAATGTTTCGCTCACAGAATTTTAAAGATATGTGCTTTAATTATGTACATATGCCCTACAGAATGATGTCTGAGGGAAATCGACTTGTTATTTGCAACCATGATACTTACCAACGATTCTAAATTAGCAAATGCCACGCGAATATTCACAGAAAATGTGAAACTTCTCTCGTTTCCAAGTTGGTCTACTGCAGTATAAACAACCCTAGTAACTCCAATACTAAAAATGTCTCCAGATGTGTGTGTTGATGAAATTGTTGGCTCGATCAAAGAATTATCAGAAGCCAGAGGTTCCTTCCATGATACAGATGTGTTCATCTTGGTGGCATCAATGAAAATCTCTATGTCACCAGTCATATTGATGAAATACGGAGGTTCATTGTCTAAAAACCAAGAGGTCAGATACATTTTATCCTATATATAAAATAACATGTCTAACTGATTGCATGTATTACTTAGCGTTAATGAGGCTTTGTTAGCTTGAAGGATATCTTTGTGCATTGAAGCGTATGTACAAGACTGCTTTCTATTATAGGAAGAATTTGGGTGAACTATAATGCCAAATCAATAGTCATACCTTAAATGTCAAGAATTTAATTTTTGGAGCTTACGAATACAAACAACTATATATAAACTTTCCAATCTAGTCTCACTCGCTTTATTTATTTTCTTTATGTAATATTATTATTATTACTATCAGTTGCTGATTCTTCTACAATGTGAAATCGGCAAGTTAACAAAGGAAGAGGGATATCATTTTTTTTATCTTTTTTAAATCGAAGTGATGATTCGCATGGTACCGTGCGAATAAATTCTTATTCTTACGGTAGACGTAGTCGATAGCTAGGCCCTAGCTATCGACTATCTGTACCAATTCACACAGTATTTCGATAATATTTGTATTTACTTTCTACCGTGCGAATAAGATTTTTTCGACAATTCGAAGATCTTGAAATCTACCGTGCGAATAAGAATAAGAACGTATTCGCACGGTACCGTGCGAATAAGTAACCTCTTCTTTTTTAAATTCAACGAAAAAAAGTTCATTATTCAAATTACCGTAGCTTATCATAGTTACTCACCGATTACATCTACTTGGAACTGACATATACCAATATTTCCCGCATCGTCTCTCGCTTTGTATGTAACTGTAGTTATGTGTGCCTGAAATATATCTCCAGAATTATAATCCGAGGAGATGACAGGCTCGATTTGAGAATTATCAGATGCGTTGGGATGATTCCAATTTACCATTGCAGTATTTACCCCGTCCTCAGTATTGATCAAAATATCCGGAGGGCAGAAAGTGAAATAGGGGTTCTCAGTATCTAAGAAAGGAACACATGTGCATAAATGAATCAAATTATGTTTAAAATACAAACAACGTCTGTAACTGGAAACGTCGTTCCCAATGAATTGGTAGATTCCAGATGGATTGTTGATGAATAACGCATTATTTATTGTGTTTGTGTGAGAGCAATAAAAATTAAAATATTACCAAGCACTGCAACAGTGAATGAGCAGTTTTCCATATTAGAAGCAGCGTCAGTAGCGCTGTAAACAACAGGTGATTGGCCAAGATAGAATACGTCTCCCGACTCATAATTCGTGGTAACATTTGATACTAAGCCAGAATTGTCGCTTATTTCGATATCATCCCAGTATCCGATGTTGAAGGGAGACCTATACAGCGTCTCGAGGAAAATGTCCGTGGGACAGTTGTGGAACACAGGAGCCTCAGTATCTAATATCAACAAAATTAGTGTAATTATATCTTGTAGTAATAAAAAAAAAACTTACAGTAGTTCATTATTGCTTTTACAAAATTAATGGATAATAATGAATACTTTTGGTCTGCTTTTGAATATCGTTGTTCAATAACTACAAGGCCTGGTATCAAGAGACCCCGCGAAAGGCAAATGCAAACAAAATATCATAATTGCATAATCTTGTCTGAATCTTACCTTTGACTAAAACATTAAAAATACAAGTTACAGAGTTCCATGATGAGTCTACGGCAGTGATGTTTACAGTATGGTAACCTATGTTAAAATCGTTGCCTGTCAGATGTGAGTGGTGCACGGTAGTCGGCTCTCCAGAATTATCTGTGATTACAAGCTCGTCCCAATTGACTGTTGACGTGGACATTCTGTGATCCGTTGAAACAGTTCGGTTGTTAGGACAGTTGAGAAACACTGGTGGCTCATTATCTGGAAATTTTAAGTTAAATTAAACTATTTATTTTGACTTTTGAATGCATGTATATTGCTAAT
>NW_022755652.1:0-686 GCF_011630105.1 Anneissia japonica
TGGAGTAATTATTGGAAAGCTCAAATAAGATTTAAAAATTGATATTAATTTTCAACATCGTACACCTTTGAGTGCAGATCAGTTTTACCATATTTTTTTCTACCACATTTTCTAATACTTCATTAATCATTTACCATACCGCTATGTCATGTTCTATCCTCTCTCGTACGAAATCCGATGTAGTTTAACTAATTATAACAATTTTAGGCCTTAGTAATATTTTGAGGTTGAATAACTAAGCTAAGAGTTTACTTAATGACTACGGTACTTAATACTGCAGCTAAACTACAGTTAGGTTAGATTTTAGCTCATCTAGAGTAAGTTAAACAGCCGATTTCGTAAAAGAGAGGAGAGGAAGCTAACTTTATATATTAATTTCACATTCGCTTTAACATCAGATTAACCTTTCAGGAGATCTGCATTCATTTGCTGTCCACATACAAATATTTAAATCTATAAATTTTTCAATTATGAGTTGTGTACCCAATTTGTCAGTGGTAGTTTTACTGTAAATATGCCAATTGACAACTCTCTGCTTAAAGAAGTTATTATTTTATTTGGTCTATCAGTAATACTTTATAAATACAAGCCTTCATACATTGAACAATACACACGTATATACACAAATAGATACGGCACATACTAATTAGTTTAATGACAGGAGTGTCGACATTACAAGATATTGT
>NW_022755653.1:0-831 GCF_011630105.1 Anneissia japonica
ACCTTTCTTTTTATTCCTTTGCCAAGGCTAGTTTTCAACTGATAACATTAATACCAATAACCAGTGAGCTGCACTGAGCAGTAAATCTAATAAAATAATGTAGTATTTAAACCAGTCTTGGACTAGGAAGGGAGGGAGGAAGGGAGAGAGTGTGGGGAGGAGGGCTAGCCTAGGCTTGGTTAGGTTGAACCTCTGTAATAAAATCGAGTCTAGGCTATGCCTAGGCTAGAGGCCTATGTCTACATAGGGCTCTATAGTACTAGTAGTAGTAGTAGAAATAGTGAATTCAAATAGGCCTGCACTGAGAACACCAAGGAGGTACTATTAGGGAGACCCACTATGACACTTAAAGTAGGGATCATCTTGTCAATTCTAAATACCTAGGCCATTCACCCCTAAGCCAGAGGCCCGGCTTTTTCCCACACATGATCGAGCCGAAAGTTGTTCCTAGGCCTAAACTAGGTAATATGACGAGGGCCTTGGTCTAGGCCTATAGTCCGGGGGCATATGTCGAAAAATGGGCTCCCGTGGGATTTTTGTGATCATTTTAGTTTTTTGGATGGAATATATACTTTGAAGTATGCTGAATCCAATAAAATGAGTCGCCAATTTTTTTACGCACATCTTCATATGCAAATTAGTTAAAATATGCAAATTAGTTCTGAAAATGTAGGGTACTTATATCTCGGTAACCACTTGTCGTAGAAAGTTGATTCTTTCTTAAAGTTGTCCAGAACATGCATGTTTTTATTTACCCTAATGAAAAATTTTCTTCAAAAATGACCGGAAGTGCCATTTTGCCGACCTTATTAGCATAAATATGCAAATTAG
>NW_022755654.1:0-1109 GCF_011630105.1 Anneissia japonica
TATCCTTCAATGGGGAAACTCATTTAATGACATAATAAATTAAGATCTTAGACTTACCAGTCAGAAAGTTGCCGAAAATTGTTAAAACTATCAACAAAATCGGAAATCTCCAATTTATAGATATTGAAAAAGTATTCATCGTCTTGAGTTATATACGTATTCACAAAGACTACCATAACAGATCTAAGTTCCAGTACACACAACTTAATTGTAACATGTAATACGCGTCAATGGTCTTTTTATACATGAATGTAAATGAATGATTTCCTTCAGTAGGTGTGGCGAAATCTATCCAGAATACGGGCTGTAGGGGGCGCTGTAGTCTAGAATACGGGTTTTCTTACGTCATGTTTAGAGGCTTTCTCTGTCCAGAATACGGGCTGTACCTGTACCTGATGGCGCTGTTGTCCAGAATACAGGCTTCCTTACGTCATATTCTATTTTCTGATTTTGGAACATCAGTGGAATGTAAACAGTAAAATTATTTAAAAAAAAAAAAATAGCAAGCAAGAGTATGGCAAATGGTAATTTTTACGATTTTCATGGATATTCTAAGTTACAGTTGTAGGCCTACATTGCAGTGCGGCATAAAGGAAACAAATGTTTGCCTGGCCCAGGGCCTAGGCCTATCCTCTGCCGCCTAGGCTAGAGGCCTACACCAGTGGCAGCGCCAGCGGGGGGGGGGGGGGGGGGAATATGCTCTCTTTAACCCCGTCGGACAGGCCGGACCCACTGTTGTCGTTCGGACGACTAGGTTGTCGGACAAAAAACAATGTAAAAAATAATTTCCTATCCAAATAACGATAGTTTGATTGCCAATACCTAATTTAAAGAATGTAGGTTTTGGTGGAATATCGATAAATATACCAATACTAATGATTTCATTCAACATGATTTGCGGTTCGCCAAAACACTTTTTAAGGAAGTTGTATAACGTAACAAATTATAACAAGCATGACTAAATGGTTTAAAATTAATTGAAATATATAGACAATAACTGTATGAAAGCCTATTTTAGGTGTATGTTATATAAATGGGAATTTCAAATACCATTTTTTAATGAAAGTTATTAATTAAAAACATACTATAATTGTATACAGTAACTGTCT
>NW_022755655.1:0-500 GCF_011630105.1 Anneissia japonica
ACCAAGGCATATATATATACTGTATATAATAATAATTGTCAATTTATATAGCGCATATTAAATGTAAAATACATCTATGCGCTTTACAGGAAGGAGTGGTATAAATTATTAAAAGCTTCTCCTAAAAAAATAATGAATTTCAATAATGAATAACAACAATAAATATAAATATCACGATTACTATGTTAATAAATAATAAATAAATAAATAATTTAAAAATACAGAATTTTATTTACTTTTTTTTTATCTATCTAATTGTTAAATATTTATTCCCTTAGTCTTATTACCTTACTTATCTTTTACTTTTTTCCATGTCTTTTCTTCCCTTTACCTTTATTTTCTTTCATACTTACGACTTGTCTCTCTTTTCCTTTACTTCCCTGTAATTTTTTTCTTTACCTTTTCTTCCCCACTTTTCCTCCTTTTGTTTTTCCCTTTCCTTTTCCTTTTCTTTCATTCCACATTTCTTATTCTTTCCTTTCTCTCTCTCTCTCTCTCTC
>NW_022755656.1:0-574 GCF_011630105.1 Anneissia japonica
AGCTCAGCAATTGTTAGGGCAGCCTGCTTTTCTGACAAGACAGGTCTCAATTTACCATCTTCCATAACCCAGCCCAGTTTGCATGGATCAGGGATTTTTGGATGAATAACAGTATCCTGGCTCCATATATTGGCCTGTAGATGTACATGCAATATATGCTGATATAAGGCTCCTGCAGTTGGTGGCAGCTTATCTACACCTTGATTGTTTGGCAGAGTTTTGAATCTTTTCCATCGTAAAGTTGAGGCATCTTTAGCAGATACTTTCTTCGTTACGAGAAGACTACACAAATTCCAGTATTCATGCCAAACTGTGGAAGTCTTCTGAAGATCAATACAAACCAGTCTGTATCATTTCCAGATTCAGAGGCCACTTTTATGCCATGGAGAATCATTAGAGTATCAGCTTCTTCTTGTGTGCTTACAGCTGTTGTTGGAGGATGCTCTGGAGTGTTTGTTTTGACATCTTGCCGTGTGAATTGTGACAGGTACCGCTGAAACCAGAAGAATAGTGGCTCTTCAGCCAATATACGATCATCTTGGACCAGAAAGAGCAGTGACACTACCAGGCTTCC
>NW_022755657.1:0-1849 GCF_011630105.1 Anneissia japonica
TATTGAATCCCAACACGATGGCGTGTATTTCAATACTTGGAGTATGTATTATACTTTCTTATTTGCCTTTACCATCAGGGATATTTAAAGGAGGGATGGGGCTTTACTATACCTGTATGTCTAAAAATAGGTATAAACTTTCAAAGTCTCATTAAACAATTCCTATTTATTTCGGCACACATATAACTGTATATTTTGGCTTTGGCCTCTAGAACTTAGATGTAGACTTTTACCTTTGGCAGACCGGAAATATTAGTCATTGTAAACATAACCACTTCTTTTCTTTGAAACTTTCAACAAAGATCTGTTATATTTTTAAATAAACATAGTAGTTGTCATTTGCCTATTAGGGTTTGAAATCTAGTACATAACGGTATGCCTGTTATTCTACTTGTTAACATCTGTTTCCATTTATTTTTACTGGTACTAGCCTCTTTACAGCTCAGTTTTTTTTTTAAATTTAATCATTTATAATTAAAATTCATACGCTGTTACATGTATCAATGTCATATTTTGCAATTAAACATAAATCATTTTTTTTCTTCCAAAATTATTATTTTTGATTTATCACCTTTTCAGTTTGGATACATTTCTGGTACAATAACAATTTAAGAATTGTAACCTTACAGTTGCTTTTGATTTTTTTTTTGTATGGCGATGGCAATCTATTAATTATTTAAAAAACAAATATTAATTGTAATTAAAAATATATTGTGAATGGCTTTATTAAAATTTGTCTAGTTTTGCTTCCTCTATTGCAATTTAAGCTCTATAAAATGCATTTCACTGATTTCAGACATCATTGAAATTATAAATGATGAAGTAGACTTCCTAATAAATTATTAAAATTCTGAAAAGCTTTATGGAGGCCCGAAAATCACACATTTTGACAACAGTGTCCTAATAATAAGTGAAATATGCTGTTTAAAATTGAGTTTCCAAATCAGAATAACTGTAATAATCTTAATTTTATAACCAATGTTTTCATTAGATGTAGTTAAAAGTACTTTAACAGACAGAAAAGATGGTATTTTAGCTTGTTACTTAAGTAAGGCATGTCATCAGATATGAAGACACTAAAATATATAAAAAGAAATAATTAAATTTAGGTTTTATTTGTGGAATAATTATTTTTTATGAACTAAAGAATTTAGAAATATCAGTTTGATGTTATTCTATCCTCTGCTCTTCATTCCATAATTTGTTTGTTAATGTCAAAATTATTAGCATAAAGTAAACTTGCTATGGACTCTGAAGGTGATTTTCTTAATTTGTTATCTTCAGCAGATAAAATGTTAACATTTAGATAATTTTTCCAATTTCACCTACAGGTCCATATGTAGGGGGGAGTTTTGTGGTTCGAGAGAATCCCTGTTTTCTGGCGAAACGCCCCTTCCCCCCTCCCCCAAACATATTTCCTGAACAAGTCCTCCAACCCAACTAATGTACTACAGACTCAACTAGTCACGTTTTCAAAAATATCTGTTTTATAGCATTGAACCCAACACCAAGAGAACCCCTTGATGATTAAGGTGCAGGCCATTTCAGAGATGATCATGGGTCAAGTCCTAGTAAATAAATTCAGCAATAAGTAAAATAACTCTACAAAAATCAATACACTTTTAAATTTCAAAATTTAACATTTTGAAAATGGGTAAATACACTCATAGATTGTTATATTGATGAATAAGAAGAGCTTTATATCGATTCATGGTTATGGTGCTCTCATTTTTAGTCATGATCACAGGTTACTTACTAACAAATTCCACTATGACAATATGACTCCCTCCCCCTCCCCCCACAAAAAAAACAAATAAAAAAAAAAAAACAAAAAAAAAACCACATTAAA
>NW_022755658.1:0-552 GCF_011630105.1 Anneissia japonica
GACAGGTTGAGCGAGACCGGTTGGGATGGGTGGAGGGTGATCGAACGAGACGTGAACGACGAAGCAGAAGACAACGACGACGACGACGATATCCTGCCCACGTTGACGAACGGCGACTCGGATATCAAGCTTTCGGAATTCGTCGCGACCGAGCAAGCTCGCCGAGCTCTGCGATCGGTAGTCCGCCCGAAACAATGGATATTGATGGATGCCGACACTCTCGTCTGTTACCACGAGGAGGAAGGGAGCATATTTCTCACGGCTCACCGACTCCCCGCGTACGTGTACCGAAAACTGTGCTGCACGAATCCCGATCGCATCCGATTCGCGTTCGCGACAGCATCAGCCGCGGCAGTTGCGAGCGCAGGGAAAGGCGATCCTTACTCGAACATTCCGGTAAGGTACGGCGATCGAGAGACGACGTTCGACGTTCGAGACGTCAGCGCCTTGTTCTACAAGGTGCTGCTCACCAACCACACGGAATACACGCATCCCGAGTCATACCGAAGAGCGCTGACGGCGAGCGCAAGGAAACCCCCATGGAGGACCACG
>NW_022755659.1:0-735 GCF_011630105.1 Anneissia japonica
TTTGGTAAAATTAATGTTGAAAAGAAGAATATATTTCAGTCTAATGTTAGTGCAAAATATCATTATGCCTTTGTAATCACCGCACGACGCGTGACTAACATGGCAACTAACACGCGCGTGGGTAAATCGTCACGTACGCTGACGGTTTATGGTCTGGTTGCTATGGTTTTTGTGACGTTCAGCGTGTAGGGACGCACGTGCGCCTAGAATGTCGATGCCAGAGTTATAACCTTTGATGTCCCGAGATGTGCGTCCTTTTGTTAAATTACCTTGGTGATACAATGTGAAATAATGAGTGGCAACCATTTTTAGTTATTTTCAGCACTACAGCAGGAAAGTACAGTATACAATGGCTGATAACAAAAGCAGCAATAATAAAAATAAATTACAACCCAATGTTTACCATTCACTTGTGTACATGAATGAAACAATTTGTCTTTCTCCAGCCAGGAGTAAATGGTTGCATTTCAGGAAGGTTAAACTTTGTGCATGACTATTTTGTAAACTAAAGCTCTATCCACACTATCAAATTTACTTTGACAAAAAAATGTGACACGCCCATATATAGTAATGCTATGCCTATATATGGTCATAGTGTGATGTCATCATGCCCATATATGGGCATATCACACTTTTTTGTCACACAAAATTTGATAGTGTAGACAGAGCTTAAGTTTTTCATCAAACAACATTGTTGTGTCTTAGAAAAATCAATTGTACAACACAAAATCTTTT
>NW_022755660.1:0-539 GCF_011630105.1 Anneissia japonica
AGAAGCTACAAAACGCAGAGCACGGGAAATTGTCTATTAGAGATCAATGTCCGATGACGTAAACACTGGAGAGAGCTAGGAATTATGGTTTTATGTCTTTTCATAACTACTCCATTGTCTACTGAGAGTTCATCTCTGAAAGTAAAATAACTTCGTATTTCTGAAGGGCACGACCCCTTAAATATTGTGTTAATTAACATCTGTAGAGTGCGATCCTCTTTCGTTGCACTTCGCAGCTCTTCCTGTTTAGCATCAGAGATGTGCGATACTTCCATGACTTCATACAGATAATCATCATCACCAGTATCTGTAGTAAGGTGCTCGTGATAAGGTGTCCGCCAATTATAATTCAGCACCTTTCTTGTATACCAACTCAAAGTGGTATCTTTGTGACTGCATTTGTAATTTCTGTAGACGAGCTGGCGCTTTGTGAAGTTGCTTCTTCACAATGGTTATCAGTGGTTGATGGTCTGCTTGTATGGTTATTTGTTTCCCATATATGTACTGATGGAATTTCTTTGTTGCAAACACAATGCTTA
>NW_022755661.1:0-541 GCF_011630105.1 Anneissia japonica
ATTTTACTGTACTGTTTATGTCTAGGAATTCATATTTAATGTCTGATTGATTTGGATTTGACCTTCAAATCTAAAAATGCTGCTGAGGTCATCAAATGTGTTAATGGTCAATATTAATTTATAAAAAAAACTTAAAATGGCACTGGCAATATGTGATGTAGTTTGTCCTTGTTCAAACGCGGCAATGTGTCTTCATCAGGTGGAAGGCCGGCTGTACTCTTCTTAGTTTACGCCCCTTGGAAGCTCTGGCTTACTAGATTTAGGTGATATCTGAACTCAATATAGACCTTACCCACCTTGACCTAACAAACAAACATAGGCTCTATACAGTAAAGTTATCGGCCACAATGTGGGCCCCTGGAGTTTGATCTACACTGGAAAGAGCGGCCTGTGAAGTTGGCCCAAATGGAATTTAGGACCTTCAATTTTTAAAGGATATATTTATGTCTCTTAATATTTGCATTATGGTTTTTATTGGAACCCATGGGTATGCCCAAATTAATTTGTGGACTATACTGGGTATTTTTAGTGTTTAATAGGG
>NW_022755662.1:0-544 GCF_011630105.1 Anneissia japonica
CTCAATGCCTCTGGTAACTTTTTCCAATTCGCCATGTCTGAGACCGATGCTCTCATCCAGGCATAGGTACTTCAGAGCCACAACATCTCGATCCTCGAGGTACCTATCGACGTTCACCAACATCCCGCGATACGATGATTCGTCTTGCCCGGCCATTGCTTAGTTTTAACGGATGGACAGGTTCCGCCGCTTATTTATAAACCAACTATAACGATGACGTCATGGGTACTTGGAACCTTGACGTCATCCGTACGCCTTTATTTGAAAGCATCGATAGGCCGGTAACGATGACGTCATGGGTACTTAGAAAACGTCAGCTGACTAATCCCATATATATACTCGCGAATCATCACGAAACGATACATTCGGAATCAGCGAACCTCGACGCCATGGCAGAGAAGACGAACAGAAGAATCGTAGCCAGAATGGTTAAGATTTTCACCGAAGATAACATCTTGTTGGAAAACCTGCTGGCCGCTAATCGAGGTCGCATCCTGACGGTGGCATTCTGTAACTCGAAACTGATCTCTCTGGAGGTGGCGTT
>NW_022755663.1:0-683 GCF_011630105.1 Anneissia japonica
AATTTATAACTTTATATCAGGACAACAATTCATTACCCATTATGCACACGGAAATAAATACACAACGTTACATCGTTAACAATACTCCATTTTTCTTCTATATTTATTAAACTGTATTGTTAATATCGTTGAGGTTCTTTAAAGGAACATTAATCAATATATTTTCAACATGTTTTACCTAAAAAATTATGTAGGCCTAGACACAATCTGAAGATGATACATACACCTTGTCCTATAAATTACAAGTCTGTTTATATATATATATAACGTATAACGAAGCATATGACTTTTATTTATCACGAATATTTTGGTCGCACCTGTATCACCCACTAATGTAACAATCAACCATTTTTGTAACAATAACCACTGTTGTAACAAAAATCAACCACTTGTAACATTAACCACAATTGTAACAACGATTCATCTACTGTTGTAACAATCATTAACCACTATTGTAACAATGATCTAATCGCAATATAGAATTCTACAAACTGAAACTTATGTACATTGTTCTATTAAAACAAAAATTTCACATTATTGATGGCTGTGACAAGGTCAGATTTCAAAAATGGTTGAACAAGCGCAAATTGCATAGGGGTGGTCCCTGCGAAATTGCAAATAAATAAATTTTGATTTTAAAAATATATTTTCTAATAAAAGGTCAAAGTACATGAAAAGATGAT
>NW_022755664.1:0-537 GCF_011630105.1 Anneissia japonica
GTATTTTCAAAATGACGTCATAGCTATAAATCACTTTCTTTGGATTCAGACGCCAATATGATGACGTCACAATGTCCGATCAGCCATTATGATCTATAAAATCATATTTACAACTTATGTGCTTTCAGAATATGGAATAAAAATTGGGGGTCACCTTTTACCCTAAGGAGCTATAACTGATTAAAAATAGGTCTGATTTTAGCATAATTTCACTGTATAGCGGCAAAATACGCACAAAGATACCTATGTTTGATGCGCACGTACGGTATTGCTATTGGCCAAAAGATGACCAAAAAGAATGGAAATTTGTTAAAACAATGTCAGGAACCCAAAATATGTAAAATAACGTAATTTCTAGCTTCCGTACGTGCTGCGCACGTGAAAATGTGCGCGCGTAGTAGAAAATTTCAAAAAATTTGAAATGCTCAAAATGGCCTAAGACGTGCTCTAATGTAGTCAAAAAGTGATATTGAGCATTTTAAAATTTTGACGCACGCATACGCGCGCGTAGTGAAGCGCACGCGTCAAATTAGGGTA
>NW_022755664.1:557-773 GCF_011630105.1 Anneissia japonica
AAGTTAATGCTCACTTAATACGATTTCGAAATGGCAATTGGTTAGGCTGATATTATCGATAATGTAAAAACGCAAAATTGCGCGTAGATGACGTCACGCATGACTGAGCGCGTTGAAAAGCTTACCATGACTATTCCAGACAAAGACAAATGTTCGCTGATAGCGATATTTGCGTAACTCGTGGCAGTTTTTGAGATATCGTGCGAACAAAAAAGG
>NW_022755665.1:0-575 GCF_011630105.1 Anneissia japonica
TGGATAAATATGGTGAGTAGGACTACTAATGCATAGTATTATGCAAATACATTTCATTTTCATTTTGTTTAATTTTATTCGAAATTCATAAACAGTATAAAAAATTCAAGGATAAAAACACAATAAAGTAACTCAATAGTAACTCAAGGGTCAGTATTAGGCCCTTTGCTGTTTCTAATTTATATTAACAACATTCATTTGGTTGTAATGTACTTAAAACGGTGTCTTTCGCTGATGATACGACTGTTTTCCTATCAGGAGACAATCTTGATAAGTTGTTAACTGATATAAACCATGAACTAGTAAAGGTATCTGATTGGCTCAGCATTAACAAACTATTGTTAAATATTGTCAAAACTAACTATGTAATTTTCCGTCTAACTCAGAAAAAATGCCCTGAAATTGACAATCCTTAAAATCAATGGTAAAGCAATAGCTCAACAGAAAGAAGTTCAATTCTTGGGTATAATTTTAAATGAACATATTAACTGGAAAATTCATATTGACTTTGTTGCAAGAAAAATTTCAAAATCGATAGGAGTAATTGGCAGAGTCAAACAGTTTTTCCCTATGAA
>NW_022755666.1:0-1556 GCF_011630105.1 Anneissia japonica
AGATAATTATGGGAAATCCCACATTAATCTACACGGAGCCCATGTGCCAAATATCTGGGAAAATAGATATGGACATGCTCTTGTTCAATCTACACGGCCCCATATGCCGAATAACTGGGCGGATAATTATGGAAATAATACCGCATTTACTCCACATGGGGCCCATGTGTTAATAACTGGGGAAATACATGGGCTTATGCTAGTGCTTAATTTACACATGCCAAACAACAGGGAAGATAACTTTGAGAATGGCCACATTTAATCTACATGTGACCCATATGCCAAATACCTGGGAAAATTCATATAAACATGTCCATGTGCAATCTACATGGGTCCAATATGCCAAATTACTATATGCCAAATTCCCATAGGGCCTAATGTGTTAAATACATAGAGGAAATAATATTTGTGCCTGTGTTTACTCTACATTATTATATAGCCCCATATGCCAAGTAACTGGGCAGATAGCTGTAGGAATATGTACGCCACATGGGGCCCATGTGACAAATATCTGGGAAAATGCATGGCCATTCTTATGTTCATTCTACATGGGCCCCACATGCCACATACCTGGGCAGATAATTATGCCCTGGATTCCTCTCTGACCCACTGTTAATTATACTTTATTTTTAAGACGTTATACGTAGCTACAGTTATGACATGAATGCTCCATTGCGGTACTTTTTACTTAATAAGCGTATGCGCATGCTCAGTAGAAATACCAGTTTGAATGAAGTTAGCGATGATCGGACCATTGGACTTAAGCCAATGAACCAGCTGTCTTTGGCAGTTCCGGTGTCCCGTTTCAAGTTTTGAATTCACAAACGAAGCGCCCATTCTAGTGCCGTCGTCTTGTAGCGAGTGTAAAGGAAGGAAGATTCATAGGCCTAAGAAAATTTGCCAAGTCACAGTGAAGTAAAAGTAAGTAATTTATACTTGTGTAACCTAGGCCTAACTGTTGTTGAATTCCCTAACTATACTAAAATGTGCTAGGCCTAGACCTAATTCGCGGCCAAAACCACATTGCATTCCCTGGGGCCTAGGCCTAGGCACGTAGCCTAGGCCTTCTTGTTTAAGCGTATGCTGGCCTAGTTTCTTGAACTAGCGTTGGATCGCCAGTTAACTCTCTGGCTAGGTGCATAAGCCAAGGCATATCCTACGTTTTTTGTCTTATTATATTTTTCGCCGGTGTATAGGCTAGGCCCTGTCTACCTAACCTAACTAATGTCATTGTGTATAACTAGGCCTAGCCTAGAGTTTGTGATGTAACTTTAGTATAGGGGGCCTGGCTGGCAGGCCCTTCCCACCCCCAACCAAGCATAGGGGGCCTCGGCTGTCCATATGAGTCCACATATACACCGGAACATAATGTCATTGTCAAAATACTGAATTCCAACATGATGGAGTGCATTACAATTCAAAGCTGTTTTCTGTTTCTCAAGCATAAAATACTACACTTTATTTAATGGAAGTGGATATATTTACGTCGTTGTAAACAAATCAGTGAACGATAAATTTACGTAAATGAAACAACGCATGCGCAGTCATACTTTAAC
>NW_022755667.1:0-968 GCF_011630105.1 Anneissia japonica
CGATTTAAGGTAAATTAAAGGTAAATACAACTTGAGGACTCAAACATAGTGGAGCGATTTTCAAGCTACGTACTAGTAGGTAGTAGCTGGTAAATCATGGAAATAATATTCAAATCAAGTTGCTGTTTAGTACTGGGAACACAAATAATGTATAAATCAAAAACATAATCATACAGTGCTCAAATATGTAGGAACATGATGTTATAAATCGTATCAAACATAGTTCATTAACGAAAGTTCCTTATTAGACTTGCATAAAAAATAGACGTACCGGTAGCAAGCTAAATTGTTAAATCACGTATAGGCCTTAATTTTTGTTTTTACGATAATAAGGTTCAGCATGTTATTGTATGATAAAGATATGCGAAAATGATCGTTGAGATATAACAGAGTGCTCGACCAATTCAAAGTCAAATTCTTACTAGAACCACTCAAGCATGAGTATTGTTTCACAACTGAGTATATATATATATATATAATATGTATAATGCGCTAATTTCAAATAAATGATCAAAAGCGCAAAGAGTACAACTAGAGAAAGATTTTTAAAATTGACAATGCGAATGGGGGATGGTCTAAATAGAATTAAAGGGATGGGATTTCAGTTTTAAATTAAATAAATCAATAGTGGGGGACAGTTTGATAGAGAGTGGCAATTCGTTCCACAGCGATGAAGCATCATAGACGAATGTTATTTTGCCCTATGTTTTTGTTTTAAATTTTGGGATGACGTTGAGAACTGTTTTTTTCAGAACGAAGTCGTCGGTTTGGGACATAAAAATTAAGAAGGTGAAACAGATAAGAGGGTAGTTTAGATTGAAGAACCTTAAAACAAATGATAAGAATCTTAAAACTGATACGTTGTCGGAGAGCTAGCCAATGTACCGGTAGTTTTCGAATGATGGGTGTAATGCGGTATGTAAACGTCTCTTGGTGAGAGAGCACACTCGGGCAGCAGAATTTTGAAT
>NW_022755668.1:0-1141 GCF_011630105.1 Anneissia japonica
TATAGGCCTATATATATTATATAATATAGTATTATGCGACTGATGGCATAACTAATTATATATCATCTTATCTTATGCGATGGTGCTCATTCATTCAATTCATCTATCCAATCATATATTTATGACAGCCATCCATACATCCATCCATCCATTTTATCCATCCAACCATCCACTCATTCATCCATCCAATTAGTCAGCCAGCCATTCATCCATCAATCCATTTATCCATTCATCCCTCCATCCACTCAGTCAGTCAGGCAGCCAGCCATTCATCAAAGGTCCAGTCATCCATTCAGACAGCCAACTATTCATCCGTCCGTCCACACCGCCATACATTTATCCGTCTATCCATCCATTCATCCATCGATCCGTCCATCCATCCATCCATATCCATCAATCATCACCACATCCATCCGTCTATATATCTTTTCATACATTTAACCATTCATTAATCCACTATACATCTATCCATCTGTCCATCCATCATTACATCTATCCATCCATTCACCCATTATCCATGCATCCACATCAATGTGTCCATCCTTCCATTCAGCCAGCCAGCCATTAATGCATCCATTCCTTTGTCCGTTTATTCATCCATCTATGATAGTGCCGTATAATCAGCTTGTTATAGTCTTCTTGTTAAAGCACAAAATATATCAAAATTAGTGCAAGAATAATTTAGAGTAAGAATATTACCTGTAAACCTCTAAGCCGTTTGATGACCCGACAGCAGGTAAATTGAGTGAAAGTAAACACATAGTCAACACAGTAATAACATTTAGAATGTGTAGGCTATAAGAATGTAGACACGGAGAATCATAGCCGAACAAATCCATCGTCTGCATTCTAACTCATAAAAACTTTATTGGGTTATTCCATTATGGTTTACATTTCATTTCATTTCATTTATTTATTAAGAGGTAGAAGGGATGATCAAAAAGTTGAAGTAAGTCAACTATGATTCTCTAACCACTAAAAGCCAACATTTAAAAGTGAATAAAAATATACAAATGAATGAAGACAACAGGAAGTACTTTGCCATGTTCGATAATTTAATGTAAGTTCCAGTTAAATACAACGTTATTTTTGTACATATATTTAACAAATTACTATTTACATAACAAAAATTCCGATATTA
>NW_022755669.1:0-2119 GCF_011630105.1 Anneissia japonica
CCTGTTGTATACTGTATGACATTAATCAATCTATCTGAGTTGTGATGTTTACCGTATTTCCTTTGTTTTATTAAATCAGAGGTGGGCATATAAATGGGTAGGAGGGCCAAAATGACTTTAAAATTTAACACTGAGGAAAAACCAGATGTAGAAAAATTGATGTTTTCAAAGTGCTTACAAAAACCTTTATACTGGTTTTTTACTCTGCCATTTCATGCTCAGTTTTAAGGTAAATGTTTTACAGATTTTCAGAATCGACCGTAACAGCAAGAATTTTTGTGCAGACAAAGATGGTAGATGGGCTGTTGTAGTGCTTTAAATTTATTTTCACAGGCCAAAAAAAATGCTGTTGGTCCGCATGTGGCACACAGGCTGCACTTTGCCCACCTGTGTATGAGAGAAAATACAATAGAATGGAAAAATGAAGCACAACCTGTACTGATTGCACAATATATGCATGATGAATGAGGTCCTTATTATTGGATAATGTCCTAAATAAGTTGAAAAGCATAGTACTCCTTATGCAATATCATACAGAGAATTTGCTAAACATAGATAATGCACAATATCAATTGATAAAATTATGTTTTTATAAAAAAAAAAAAACTTTGAATATAATAAAAAATGTCACGTAACAGAGATGACTCATGATGATAGAATTATTCCAACCTAGGTAGTGTAAACAAATAAAGAATACATTTGTCTATGTAGAGATAAACCTAAACTTTTAAAAGCTTATAATTATTTTATTAGCTGATATCAGATCAAGATGCCAGCACTTTAAATGCAGGCCAAGTTCACCTGTACAGTAATGTCCCAAAAACTCCACTCCCAAAGCCTCAAACTAAACAATTAGTAATAGCTTTCCATGCACTAATTAAATAAAGAACAATCAATAGTGCAAAAAAGCAATAAATGCATAAAAAAAAGTATGATAAAAGCCTGCAGGACCCCCAGGCAGATTTAAATGTGTGATTATCTACAGTTCCTTTTAATAAATAAAACAAAATCTCAATACCCAATTCACATTTGAAATGGCAAGTGATATACAGTACAGTATACTACAGAGTAAACACTTTAGTTTGTAGGTCTAATTGGTATAATTAGCAAATCAATTTAGATAATTATGAAAATACGGAAAACAAAAATGATTTTCATAAATACAGTTCCTTTAAATGTTTAATGACTACCCTGGGAAAATCCACGAACAAAATTTAGTTCGGCTTTGGGCCCGCTTAAAGTTCATTGATTGTTTACACATAAATAATGGTGGCCCTGAGGTGGTCCTGGGCTGATGTAACTATTAAGGGCCTGTTGGAACGAAAAACACCAATCGTATTCCGTTGAATACACCGGTTATGCTCGCTGAGCAGTTTGTGGGTGGTCGACAGTTCAAGCAAATACTGTGTAATGAAACTACTCCGGAAGTAAATTTCTAAGGTCATCAAATGCAAACGAGGAACACCTATCTCATCAACCCATTCTGTGTTAACCTTTACTGCTGCTGTACCCAACAGCGTGTGGCAACTAGGTCCAAGCTCAATTTATAATGTTATTTAAAATCTGTACATAGGCAAGTTGTATACAAATTTCTCCGAATTCAGTGGTAAATCTACAAGTTGAAGGCGTACCTATACTAATAGGTACCATTATGGCTACAAAACGTATTGGTGTTATCCGATGCATTAAATATTTTCTTCCATTCCATACACTAAATATGTTACAGTAGCTAATGCTCTTGTACTGTATTTCCTCTTTTTGATATTGTTGTGTTTTTGTGTTGTGTTTTTGTGTTGTGTTTGATCTACAGTAACTGTAGTATTCAAAATGCCAATTGTTTACAAATACTTATGAATAGTTTACGTAGAATTTTCTTTCAGTAGATATTAAGACTTCTCTTAATTATATATTAAGTACTCTTGGCTGAAGAAAAATCAATGCTACTACTACTATTCCCAATTTGGAATAGTAGTCAAGGAAAACCAGGCAAAAAATGTGGAATGAACTACCTAATGAATAAAAAATTAACTTTCAAAATATGTCGTTACATTCATTACAAAAAATTATTACTACATAAATGTATTTCATTGACTCTTCTCTTGCTTGGTTTACGGTATAT
>NW_022755670.1:0-1030 GCF_011630105.1 Anneissia japonica
TAACAAGAGGTGATCCGCTAATGTTAGCGGATCACCAAAAAGAAGATGAAGATGATGATGATGATGATCCTGACAATAACAATAGGTGATCCGCTAGTGTTAGCGGATCACCAATAATAATAATAACTAGATTTGAACTCGTCACTGAGGACGAGTTTGGTGATCCGCAGTACTTTGACGCTCACGAAGCACGCGCGTTTCTGATTGAAAAGTATTATATACTAAAACATGCTCTATTTAAAGAGTAATTTTGAGCGTTTTAAAAGAAATTTTAAAGGAAAAGTAATTTTGAGCATTTTAATTACTTACGAATGTGTACACATAAGTCCTTACGTCCGTGCGCACGGTAGTATTAATACAGTGTCACAAACCCAACACATGTAACCGAAACGTAATTTCCAGCTTTAGTACGTGCTGTGGGCGTGGAAATGAACATACGGCGCGTAAATTTTGGAAAGTTTTGGAATATTCAATATGACCTGAAACGTGCTTTAAATTATCTGAAAAGTGATATTAACAATTTAAAAATGTTAACGCACAAGTACAAATACCTTAAACAACGTTCCTGACGACGGTAATGGCACATGAATTTAAACCTTGTCAAGTTGGTTGGAAATGCCACACGAATTTTGCCTTTACAGTATACGAACTATCGGTCTGATAGTGTCGAAATACAGTCTGCCGCCCTCTATTTTCATTGTGTTTACATTTTTTAAGAAAGAAAGATGAGAAAGCTCTAAAGAAAGCATTCTTTTTGACCATCATGACGTCATCAAAATAAAAAATAAAGGGACACGTCCGAAAGAGAATTGATTTAGCTATAACATACTCACAGGTGGGAGACAATCAATCAAGATAAGCGAGTACGTTCAAACGAGTATAAAAAGTAATAACGTCATCTAAAAAAATTAAATTTTTTCCTAATTCAAATGGCAATATGATAACGTCACAATGTCCGATCAGCCTTTATGAAGTAAAAAATCGTATCTACAACTCATGTGCTTTCAGATTATGTAATAAAAATTGGGGG
>NW_022755671.1:0-656 GCF_011630105.1 Anneissia japonica
AAACACTATTCCATTGAAAGTTTGAAGTTTTTCGGAAAAGTACTTGAAATATGGCGGAAAGTCAACAACTTGCACTGTGCTTAACTCGGCGAGATAAGCACTTTTGTGCAAAAAGTGACAATGTTAATAAGTTGAGTCAAAATGCAATTTTTTTTTGTTAGGCACGGTGAGATAGCCTGAAACAAAGACTATTCCATTGAAAGTTTGAAGTTTTTCGGAAAAGTACTCGAAATATGGCGGAATGTCAAAAATTTGCACTAAGTGCTCAACTCGGTGAGATAAGCACTTTTTTTGCAAAAAGTGACAATGTTAAAAAGTTGAGTCAAAATGTAATTTTTTTTTTTGTTAGGTTAGGGTCAGGGTTAGAGTTAGGGTTAGTGTTAGGGTTAGAGTTAGGGTTAGGGTTAGGGTTAGGGTTAGGGTTAGGCAAAGTGAGATAGGCTGAAACAAACACTATTCCATTTAAAGTTTGAAGTTTTTCGGAAAAGTACTCGAAATATGGCGGAAAGTCATCTAACAATTACTAAACTTTCTTGACAAGGAATTCCCTCTTATACAAAGTAGATCTGCAACTGACGCTTAATATTAAGGTCATCATTTAGCGTAAAATGACTTCCGCAATCAAATGCCATGCTAGCATCTGAAAAACATGTACA
>NW_022755672.1:0-680 GCF_011630105.1 Anneissia japonica
GCCATTTATTTCAAGTTTCATGCTTGGCTACACACTATCAAGGCTAGAAAGCCAATGGCCAGGTGAGACTGTAGGAAAATGTCCTGTTCAGGGGCAGACTTAGAGGGGGCCGACTCGATCAGCCCAAATTTTGGCCCCCTTTTAGGGCCCCCATTTGGACATCTCTGGATCCGCCCCTGCTGTTTTCTTGTTTAAAGTTTATTACTGGTGATTATGTAACATTTCCCCATAGACACAAATTACATCTTAGAGTTGAGGGAGTACGATGATGACCATTTTAGTATTGACCAGGAAAATTGATGTTGTTCTGTGTTGTCTTCCAAGTCCCATATATATTTTGAGAGTGGTGTTTACTTTGCAATTTAAACTATGATTTGCGATGATTAAATCTGTTTTTTGAATTAAAATTTCAATTTGACTTCATTTCGTGTGAATACTGTTGCTTATGTATTCCACTACACATGTAAGTAAACCGTCTCAGACATGCAGTTAATACACATGCACAGGTCCTGTATTGATCACTGGACAACTAGCCACCATGACCAGTAGTTTGATTATTACATCTGAGTATTAGTACATTTGAGGAAGGTTTCAGCATACATATAAATATACGGTATTCACCAAATTTGGGAGGGGAAAAAAAAATAAATGTATATATATATATATATATATATATATAC
>NW_022755673.1:0-606 GCF_011630105.1 Anneissia japonica
CCAATTACGTCATTAAGTGCTCTGTTGAATGTGGTGTTGTTTTGCTGAACGTTAACATAAAACAAATTTAAAACAAAGTTGATGAATTTTGACAGAAAATATGAACTTAACACAAGAAAATCCTCTTTATTCTTACATTAGGATCAAAATCAGTGCTATGAAACTTTTATTATTATTATTTTTACCCAATCTTAAATGGTTTTTCCCAATTTTGGTTATCCCTTGGGCTTTGACTGTAAAAGTACAAGAAGTCTTTCTGTACTATACAGAGAGCAGAAGAGAATGAAACTGTGTATATTGATGAATTATGAAGCCCTTTTCCTGACAAGAGGCCTTTAAGATACAGTATACTTCACATGCATGGATGATAGATTATTGTCGTATTCATACTTGTACAATGATATTCTTTAGAAGAAATGTGATATTTATTTTTGGGGAAATAAACCCAACATTTGAGATGACGATGCCTGAAAACAGTGAAAGGAATAATTTTATGATCTCCACAGTCAATATACCCTGAATTTTATAGATTTGTTGATAGTTTTTATAATCTAGTAAGAATATGTGAGGAAACTTAAAAGTGTGCCTACACCAGTGGCTGATACA
>NW_022755674.1:0-529 GCF_011630105.1 Anneissia japonica
GTTTGGAAACTGTACTCTTATTTGCAAGTTGAGATAAGAGTTTTTCCTCAAACAGACATTTGTATATTGATTTTATGCTCATTTATATTTGTCATGAACTACTATACGTAGAATGTGGAATATCAACATTATGCAGGTATCTGAACTTAGATTCTAGCTTTCATAATAGAAACAATAAATGATTTACTTTGTTTATAAAACATGACAGGGTTCAATGAAATAATTTGAACTGATATTGAACTTACGAAATTGTAAAAAAAATATTTTGCAGGCATTTGCAAAGACTGCAGTTATTTTCAAACAGTTGCGTGAACTTCTTGATGTTGTTCTACTGAAGAAACTACAAAATCCACAATATGATATACGTAGTAAGTATTAGTTGGTTCTAAATTGATTTTTTAAAAACACATTGTCATATTTTAAAAAAAAGTTATTTGTATATCTTTGACTGGCTGTCATACACTTTATAGCGAAAATAAACAAAAGGTAGTGCAGTACTTATTTGATAGTGGTGCTAACTTAACAGAGA
>NW_022755675.1:0-614 GCF_011630105.1 Anneissia japonica
GTAAATATTTGGCCATACCTTGACTGCTTCATGCACAGTCTGGAGTTTGGCAGCTAAAGCAATGAATGTTTCATTCATCTTAATCATTATTAAGGAAATATCTGGAAATTAATAACAAATTATATAATCATTCATCTATAAAAAATAGTTCATAAGCCCTGTCATGTGACATACCTAAATATGTTCATGATGATATCACATTATGACCATATATGGGCATACAACAGTTTTTTGTCAAAGTCTGGACAAACCTAAAAAAACATGTGACACTTAGGAAATGGAATAACATAAAACAAAGTGAACAATAAAGAAAAATACTACATAACTAATTACAAAACACACAAAAATTTTTAAAAATAAATAAATATATACGACATTGATATATTTTAACTGATAAGCCAAAACGGGAAATGAGATCAGAACCATAAACCCCATTAGCGCAATCATAAAAATAGAGAGAATCAAGGAAGAATGACAGAAGTGGAAGAGAATAGAGATATTACAAACATGAGAAACAAATTTAAAGCCCCATTCCCGGCAAAATTTCAATTTTTAAGAAAAATCTAATTTTTGTATAATGTTATAAAGATTTATAAATATAATACGGAATTGCT
>NW_022755676.1:0-683 GCF_011630105.1 Anneissia japonica
ACTAACAGATTATCATTTAATCACTCTACTTCTTAGCTTGTTTACTATCATTTGCTATCACCATACCTTAGAGACGTTGCAAAGGCAATCATAAATTCATTAGTTAGGGAAACCACACTTGTGGATAAATGTACCTAAAAAACACCTTGTCTGTAATTCCTTGTAATTAAAATTAAGATTTATTACATTTTAATCATAATTTTAACAAGTTTCAATAAGTTAGTAAATTAGCTGGGCAATTGGACTTTCAATGCTAGTGACTCATGGAATACAGATACTTGTAGTTAGCTTAACATTAGGTTACATGTTACAAAGAACTGCAATACACTATGTTGTACTGACTCACCCATAAAAACAATATCATACAGTAATTGTTGATTGAGAGCTACTAACAAATTTTAAATACAAATCTTTATACGTAGAGTCATCAACAATATCGGACCAGCTAATTCTTTCTTACGAAGGTAGTTGTCATTCCCCTGTCATAGACTGAAATCCTTCTGTGTCCAAGTGACTCCTTTGCTCTATAAAAATCAATATTTAAAATATTTTTAATCCACAGCACAGTAACTACTGTACAAATAATAATTATAGAATTGCATTGCTTTAACCCCAATGCTACACCACATAACATCCCAAACACCATGCTAGTGGACTCTTATCCTATAGTTTTGATCACGCAA
>NW_022755677.1:0-1243 GCF_011630105.1 Anneissia japonica
GAATCTGCTTCAAATATTTTCCAAGCAAAGACAATATCAACGATGTGCATTTCAAAATATGACATAGTTCTACATAATTTGAATATTAATAGCAACATAGTTTGAGTTTCTCTGATGTCGAGCTTTCATGTGTTTTAACTTCATAGTTTCCTTTATATTATTCTGTTTGATTTCCTTTTTGTTTTTCATGTGTTATTATTACGTTAGACTTAAAATTAAATGATTTTTTTTTTGTAAATTTAAAATCACTTCTTATGATTGCAACGAGAAAAAGCTATATGCTCTGTAAAAACGGATATAGTAAGTCTAATTGTATATACTTTTACACTACGTTATGTCTAAAAAAATCTTTAAAAATAAATTCAACGCTTAAAAAAACTACGTTTAGACTCAATCGAATTATTTTTTATGAACTACACTTATACGATATTAGGCCCGCATAGGGTAGCATTTCTGAATTTTATAATACGTTTTTAATTCAATGGCATTTCCATTTTGAAAAGCTAGCTATAGCTTGAGATAGTTATTCCTCTTGTTTTTACTTGATTTATTTCTATTTTTTTTTATAAATAGCTGCTATTTTTGTTCTAATTTATTTTTCTTCTTCCATCCCATTTTTTTAAATTTTTGCACAGAGTTTTTATGATCGGCACTTTGGACACTTTCCGTGCTGAATCCGCTTCAAATATTTTCCAAGCAAAGACAATATCAACGATGTGCATTTCAAAATATGACATGGTTCTACATAATTTGAATATTAATAGCAACATAGTTTGAGTTTCTCTGATGTCGAGCTTTCATGTGTTTTAACTTCATAGTTTCCTTTATATTATTCTGTTTGATTTCCTTTTTGTTTTTCATGTGTTATTATTACGTTAGACTTAAATTAAATGATTTTTTTTTTGTAAATTTAAAATCACTTCTTATGATTGCAACGAGAAAAAGCTATATGTTCTGTAAAAACGGATATAGTAAGTCTAATTGTATATACTTTTACACTACGTTATGTCTAAAAAAATCTTTAAAAATAAATTCAACGCTTAAAAAAACTACGTTTAGACTCAATCGAATTATTTTTTATGAACTACACTTATACGATATTAGGCCCGCATTTAAAAGAGAATTGAGAGTCCAACCTCTTTCCTTTCTATACTTTTTGATGCTGTGGAGTTTTAAAAAGGGGAGACATACCGATTCTTTTTCTACATCAACTTCGAGTAACAAAAAGAAGCAATTAACACAA
>NW_022755678.1:0-2866 GCF_011630105.1 Anneissia japonica
ATTTTTGTATTATTGGCTAAATTCCTAATAATTCAACTGGTTGCTTACCTTTAAAATAATTACTGTAATTTATTTAAGTATAGGCCCAATGGCAATCCTAATACTTATTAAAACTGGAAAATTAAAATCAAATTCAATGAGCTACTGTTTTTTAATGTGTTGCGATGTACCTTTGTTTGATCTATGTGGTATAAAAAAAAAATATTCTACAAGGAAATTTTTAAGAATTGTAGTGATATATGCTGCAGTGTATGACAAATACACACACAGGCTTATCATGTAGGAAATATTTTTCTGACTATATAACAGATTATGATATGTTTGAATTGATTATCGCACTCGAAATGATACGTATTGGAGGTGTTGTAGAAGGCTATTTTTTAAAACATATAAAATTTCAATATGTGCATAATTGTCTTGTGCATTTTTCAATTTTATTAGTAATATTATAAAAGCAGGTAAAATTGCCCTGCTGGTGTGCCTCTACCCTTGTGCCTTAAAATTTAGATATAAAACCTAATTTAGCACTATGAAAGTAAGCATAATTTCAGTAAGGGATACTGCCTAGGCCTACTACTACCACTAGTCGTTTATATCTAAATCTTGAGGCTCTTAGTGATAGACCTCAGTAGACCAGCCGTAGGCCTAGTCTAGGCTAGGTACTACTGAAGCTACTAGGCCTAGCCTAGGCGCACTTACAAAATTTTACACAAAATAATTATGATATTGTTGTACATTTGCAGGACAGCAGAGACTCTGCACTTGTTACAACACATTGGATAGATGAAGCTAAATATTTGCTTTTAATAAAGAAATCTACTTGCACATTTTACATGCGTACCGGTACATGTTCATTTGTAAAACCGTCCATTGGTTTCATATTTGTTTGCTTTTGTTCATAAATATTTTGTTCATTACAACATTATTCATTCGTCTACACAGTATCATTTGTCCATGTCCGTCCGATACGTTTGTCATTTGTTTGAGAAATGTCAGTCTTATATTGGCTTTGTTTAATTGTTTGAATCATGTCCGTCTTATACATTCGTTCTTTTAAGAATTTTTTCATGTCCGTCTTATGTTTTCATTATTGTATTATTTTTTTAATCTTGTCCGTCATATCGTTCATTAATTCGTTCATGTCCATCTAATGTGTTTGTTGTTTTATGTGTTTAAATCATACCCATCTTATGCGTTTGTAATTTATCTGTTTGAATCACGTCTTATACGTTCGTTCGTGTATTGCGGACTCGCGATCAAAGGCTGGCAGCAGTGTGGCGGCTGGTTCACAATGCTAAAACCCTGGAGCGTGCATAGCCAATCAGCGCAAAGCATGAATCCATCTGCGCAACAAGCACATGGTTAAACGAATGATCGTCGCCCATGCGGAGTACTTCTTGATTTTGGAGAGAGGTTCGTCTATACAGTAATAATATATAATAGTTTAGAATTTGTTGTTGTTTGATACGAAGTCCTGTACATTGTAAATATTCTGTGTAAACTTAGACCAGTCATAGACCATACCAATTGGCCGTGACGATCGTTAAGCGCACACACATGGTTAAAAAATCTCTCTAGAGGGCGCTATTTTTTCATACTTGTCAATTACGAATTTTTTTAATTACGAACGCCTTCTAGACCAAAAGGGTACGTAATTGAGAAGGTCGACTGCAGTCGACCTTCCCAATTACGAACTTCTCAATTACGAACCTTCTATTTTACGAACGGTGTTTGGCCGATGACGTCATCATGCGATCGTAAAACGATTTTAGGTAACTTTTTAAAGCTATTATCCATGTGAATTTTGAGTGCTTTTTTTCGTTTATTCTATTGCACAACAAGAAACTACAAGTGTATTAAAGCAATTGAACATCGATTGTGTTTTACGAGTCTTTAATTTATCAATTAAGGCATCGTTTATAAAAAACACTAACGGCGATAATAAGACATGGTAAAGTCATTGCCAATAAGATAAACTATTAATGGAGCACCAGTCACTGGTCTCTTTCCAGGGACCTTCCGATCTAAATTTAGACCGTCTTACAGAGACGACATTAGACCGCTGTCATCGTTAATAGCAACAGTCGGTTAACATCAAAGGAGCGCATAGCTGTGGTTGACAAACTTTACAGGACGCGCGTCTGGGAATGAATTGGTTTACGATTATGAACTTTGTAAACAATGAATAGGATTTAGATAAGAAATGACAGAAAATATATGCAATTTAAATGAATCATTTGTACGTATTATTTTAAATGACACCTTTTCATTGGTAGGGAGAGAGCATGGGAGGAGCATAGACCTGATTGTTTAATTAATTGATTGAAACATAATTAAATGAAATGTAATGTACGTTTTAACAATGGCTTCTGCCTTGAAAAGACCAAGACAGTGTATTTCCATTGATACGAAACTGAGCGTAATAAAAGCCTATGAGAACCACGAGTCCAATTCAGCGATTGGAAAACGTTTTGGACTTTCGAAGTCTACGGTAGCGACCATATGGAAAAACAGAGAGAAAATACAAAGACACATTTCAACAAACGAAAACCCTACTAAAGCAAGAAGATCTTCGTATGTGAAAAAACGAATCTTCGATAAAGTTGACGCGGCCATGTACACGTGGATGGAGCAGCAGAGGGCTAAGGGAGTGTCTGTTCAGGGACCGTTGTTAAGAGAGAAGGATTTTGTTCTTTGCCGAACAATTTTACCCTGGCGAAAACTTTCTGGCTAGCGGTGGATGGTTAGATAAGTTCAAAGCACGACATGGAATTCGATAGACGACACTACAAGGGGAATCACTATCAGTTGATAGACGCGGCCATGTACACGTGGATGGAGCAGCAGAAGGCTAAGGGAGAAGGGA
>NW_022755678.1:2977-3709 GCF_011630105.1 Anneissia japonica
CTACAAGGGGAATCACTATCAGCTGATGTTAACTCGATTGACCCGTTCAAAACCAAACTTGAAGGCATCATTGAGGAAAATCAGTTGACCAGAGATCAAATTTTTAACGCCGATGAGACAGGTCTTTGGTGGCGGCTAATGCCTAATCGTTCGTTGTTTTTACGAAACGAAAAAAATGCGAAAAACTTTAAAAAAAAAATTAAAGGACAGGGTAACAATCATGGGCTGTGCCAATGCTTCAGGGACGTGCAAATTGCCTCTCTTATTCGTCCACAAATCGAAGCGACCAAGATGCTATAAAAATGAAGACATGTCTCGCTTGCCGGTTACATATTATAGCCAACATTCAGCATGGATGGATGCTAACGTTTTCAAAAAATGGTTCCACATTGACTCTGTTCCAACTGTCCGGCGGTGGTGCCATGAACACGACATTCCATACAAAATTCTACTTCTTTTGGATAATGCTCCGTCACACCCTCCCCCTCCCCCTTCCCCAAAAGAAGAACTCGTTTCTGAGGATAGGAACGTCTGGGTTGAGTATCTTCCCCCAAACACCACTAGCGTGATTCAACCTATGGACCAGGGGATCTTGGAACCCCTGAAACGACGCTACAGAAAGCATCTCCTACGACACATCCTTGCGAACGATGACGACATTCCAAACGTCATCAAGCAGCTGACAATCAAAGATTGTGTTGGTTGGATTTCCCAAGCATGGGAAGATGCAAC
>NW_022755679.1:0-1630 GCF_011630105.1 Anneissia japonica
TGACAAGACTTGCCACTCGTAGTTTTGTGGTTCGATATTTGTTTGGGCATCTCTCCACAGGAAACGTAATAAAGGTCTATTTTCATAGAGTAGTTGTATTTGGTTATTGAAATGGTGAAAGAATTATATCCTGAGATGCTATTTGGTGTTGTTTTCTAAAAATGGCTCCAATGAGCGTAACTCCAAGGTTTGTTAAAGTTTGTTGTTTAAGATTTTGTCTTGATATTCAAAGGAACAGTTGAAGACCAGTCTGTTTTTCTCATTATGAGACAAAACATGAATAAACCACGACTTGGTTAATTGGTTAGTATTTTGTTGGTGTAGTTGTTGCACGCAGTTGCCGTCCACTAACTTATAGATAAAGCGGCTGTGAGTTTCTGTTGAGAAGTCTGGTTGTAAGTCGTCTTAGCTTTCAGTTCGTTTTAGTAAGGAAAATATTACTTCGTGTCCTGTCTGGAAAGCGCTGTTATTATCTACACATAGTAGAAGAGAGGCATAACGACTGACTCTGTCGACATTAATTGTGACTGTCTTCTTCCCTAATAACTTAGTTGTCATGGCTTGGAGTACGGTATGGTATCTATCTCCCATAAACGCTTGACGTTTTTCATCAGGTCTTGAGTAGTTGCTATAAATAATGAAGTATTTGGCTGATTGGTTAGGAAGCCAGATCAGTCTGGAGAGGAGCTTAGCTCAGTCGGCTAATCTGGTGGTAGCCACTGAGTGTGCGCTGAACCGTGGAGATCTCTAGGTCCCTGGTTCAATTCCCATCGTTACCTCTCCTTGTGTTTCAGCTGGAGGGCTGAAATACAAGTTACAATAGTGCACCATCTTTCGGATGAGACGTTTAAGCCGTTGGTCGGTCTCGTGTGCATTTATGGCCCATGTGCACGTTAAAGAACGCAGTACACTCTTCGGAAAGAAGTAGGGGATTGTCTCCAGGTGTACTGCCCAATAACCACCAGAAGGACCCTAGGAAATAAGTCTTCTTGTAGACTTTCGTGGGCTATCCTTGGTGTTTACACCGAATAAATCCAATCCAATTCAATCCAAAGTCCCGAGGGCGGTCGGAGTCTTACTGGCTCTTGTGGTATGATACAATTTGCGTTGTCTGATCTTATAAGAGGTATTGGTGTGGCATTGTCGATTTCCGCAGTTGGTAAATTCTGAAGATGCCCATAGTTTCTCATATGAAGGCCACTTGTGAGGTAGGTGTACTAACATTAAATTGACTGGCACTGAATGCGCCATCAATGTTAAAGCATTCTCGACGCAGGGTTCAGAGCCGTAGATAGAGAGAGTTTGGCCAACTTGGCGCATGGGCGCCATGTTGTCACCAAACAGCGCGCGCGCGTATAGCTTTATAACATTTTATTAAACACTGATGCTGCATAAACTTTCTTTCATTAATCTGTTCATGAGGACAATTGAATTATGGGATTTTAACATATCATTGTAAATATCATATACGGTACTGTATAATCATATTTACCTAACTTTGGAATTAATTAATCAGTGACACGTGCTGTATTATTTCGAGATGATAAAGTGAGGACGATTCTTTGTTTTTTTCCGTTACGATTATCTTTTTGTTTTGAAAGTCTATCATCTCTAGGCCTACCTAGTTGCT
>NW_022755680.1:0-768 GCF_011630105.1 Anneissia japonica
ATATATAACTTATACTTTATATATATATATATATATATATGTATATATGTAGCGGGTGACTACTATGGTAAGTAAGCGAATAGTCACATAACTTTTCGGGGGCCGGGGGTGCTCGGGTTCCAGTTACGCGCAGGCTCAATCAGTAGATGTTAATATATAGCCACAAACAACGGAAAACTCTACATTAGACACTTGTTAAGGAGTTATTTATTATCCAATGGGGATAACAGGTTGAGGACTTGAGGAATAAAGGGAAACTCTAACTAGCCTAATGAACTACTCAAGTGAGACCGTCGGGAGTGTACGCTTGTATTAGTAGAACAATAATTACTGTAAAAATTTCAGGATATAAAGCGAAATCAGTGAAATCAGGGGTGGCGCTAGCAGGGGGTCCGGGGGGTGGCCCCGTCGGGGATAGCTGCTCCCCCCACTCCCGTCGGGGAGAAAAAGCACAATTGGTCGGGGGAAAAACAAATTATATGTATTTTCTACATATAAGTAGACTATAAAATCGACTAAATAAGCCTTTGAAACCCCTAAATTGTCAAAATTTCCGGGGGCTTCGCCCCCACGACCGCTTCGAAGCCTTTTAATCGAAACTCGACCCGGAGCCCACTTTGCTATTGGTAAACTTACCCTTCGTCGGGGCATTGGCCCCCTCGTCGGGGGTCTTGGCGCTACCCCTGCCGCTGGTTCAAGCCGCTCCTCGTTCATGTTTCGGTTGGTAGAACCAAGTATTCGCAAATAAGAACTTAAAATAGGGGTCCA
>NW_022755681.1:0-1464 GCF_011630105.1 Anneissia japonica
AGCATGTTCTAAACCAGATTATGAAGTCATTCAGGCGTAATGGACGGTAACAAACGTCTGATTGGAAAATCAAGGTGCAACCTGCAGGAGAACTCTATATATAACAATATTAATAATAATAATAACAATAACAATAATAATAATAATATTGATGATGATGATGATGATGATGATGACGGTGTCGGCGGCGGTGGTGGGCGTGGTGGTGGCGGCAGCGGCAATCACATATTGATGTGCGTAAGGAGAAAATGTTTGTGCTGATTAACCATCCAGACGCGTGCACAGATCTAGATGAAATATACCATAGTGCCTTTTTTTTAATGTCTTGCAATTACTAGCATAGTTTGAGTACCTAATTATGTCCATTAAAATATCAAAAAGAAAAATTTGTACAGTAACACTAGTCTAGGGCTACAGTAAACATTGACACTGGTCACCTGGTACTTATCTAACCTTAATTTGGGATTGATTTTGGTCTAACACAATATCTGAGCTATTTAAAGAAAACACTCTCTCTAGCGGAAATGTGTGTTTCACCCGCTAAACGCACCTTTAAATACCTCACTGAGGATGGAAAAGATCTGATATGGTCTCCAATTACTTATATAACACTAATATGGAACAATATAGTGCATTAAATACGGCACAACTTAAAACTGTTTAAAGGAAAAAGCACTCTCTCGCGGAAATTATGTTACCACAACACACAGCACCTTTAAATATACTCACAGGCTACAGTAAACGTTTGAACTGGTCACCTGGTACTTACCTAACCTTAATTTGGATTAAATTTAGTGCGTTGAATACAATTTAAAGCTATTTAAAGAAAACACTCTCTCGCGGAAATGTGTGTTTCACCTGCTAAATATAGCAGGTTTAAATAGCTGCTTTAAATACCTTACAGGGGATGGAATAGAGCTCATACGGTCTCCCAATACCTATCAAACACTAACATGGATGCATTTAATACAACTTAAAACTGTTTAAAGGAAAAAACGTTCTCTCGCGGAAATGCGTGTTTTACCTGCTAAATGTACATTTAAATACCTCACAGAGGATGGAAAAGATCTCATACGGTCTCCCAATACCTATCTAACACTAACATGGAACAATATAGTGCACTAAATACGATTTAAAACTTTAAAGGAAAAAGCACTCTCTCGCGGAAATTATGTTATCACAACACACAGCACCTTTAAATACTCTCACGGGCTACAGTAAACATTGGCATTGGTCACCTGGTATTACCTAACCTTAATTTGGGATTAATTTTAATGCGTCTAACACAATATAAAGCTATTTAAAGAAAACACTCTCTCTAGCGGAAATGTGTGTTTCACCTGCTAAACGTACCTTTAAATACCTCACAGAGGATGGAAAAGAGCTGATATGGTCTCCATATACAGTACTCATAATATAACACTAATATGGAACAATATAGTGCATTAAATACAACTTAAAACT
>NW_022755682.1:0-1051 GCF_011630105.1 Anneissia japonica
CCGCAACATTTACAAATCTTATTAGGCCTATACCAAACTGATTTTCTTAACATGTGTAGGCCTGTGTGACCGTTTCCATTCCAGCCTTGGTAGACGGGGCCTAACTAGACCGCTGCCGCACTGCCACTGACACATTCAAATACACTAGCCTATACCTACTAGTTAGGCCTATGACAAGGGTAATTCATGACAAGCACAGTTAGCAATACGTACCGTCGTAAAATCTGCTCTCTCCTATGTCTCCTCCTTCTCCAATCTCACCCGATTTGAAAGCATCAAACAATTCATTATAACGGTGGTATCACTGGGGATATTTTTTGCGAACCAGCCCTTCAAAACATCTATTCCCCTCTTTATTTGCATTACAATTTTAGGCAGTGGGTGACCTGCGCAAAAATGACATTCTACTAGGGGGAAGCAAAAAATTCTGCTAAATCATCCCACACTGTCTATTACACTATATTACACTTCAAAATGCTGATGAGCAGGGGAGAGGTGGGTAGGTAACAATTGACGACTGAATAAGCAAATAAAAAAAAATAAATAAATCAAAATAAAAAATAAAAAAAATTAATTTCAGCTTTTTTTTTTGTTGTTGTTGTAAAAGACCAAATAAATAATGAAGTGAAATGAAATTTATTAAAGAAAAAATTTTTTTAATTTCTAAAATTTAAAAAATCCAATAAAAAAATGTATTGTAGGAGTTGATAAGTAAACCACACCGCTTCTACCGCTCCAATCTATTTTAAAAGAGAAAATGGCATTAAAAATAGATCCATGCTCTGACACATTTTGGGACCGTGTACTGTATAAGAGACAGCAAGCAATACAGAACAGTAACAATTTTTTATTCATATTAGGCCTAAACTATTAACTATAAACAGTCTTTATCTTATTTAATATATTTTAGTCTATAGGATTTTGTTTGAATTATAGAAATCTAATTACATGAATTATTTTGCTCACAATTTGTCACTGTTTAAAACAGGAAACAAATGTTTTGACACATCTCCTCTCAATCTCACTCTGAATAATACTTTCTTCACACACA
>NW_022755683.1:0-1361 GCF_011630105.1 Anneissia japonica
AAGTTAATAATTATAGTGTAGTTTTATATAGTGCCTTAAGATATAAGATGTATATAAGATATAAGGGTGCTTGAAATGTGGACTAGAAATTCGATCAATGAATTTTTTCGCCTCTGTGTCCCTTTGTGTCTGTGCTACTCGGTAACTCGGTACCAGTACCAGTACGTCTGTAATGATGCACTGGGGTCTTTATAGTGTACATGAGTCATTGTAAACACTGGGCCTACGGTATAGTCCGTTGGAGAAGAGTTAAGCGAACGTACCGTTCGCCTAATGTTTGTAAGCAAATCAAAATATCGAATTTACACTTTGTTTAAAGGACAATTTCTGATGCACAGTAATTGGACTACCGATAGGTGTTAACTTCATGGTGTTACTAACCAATTCAACACAGCACAATTACGACGCCATTATGTTTTAACATCTTGGGGAGAAAAGAAAGTGTGAAAATATAAAGTAGGCCTACGTGACGACTTTGTAAGGTGTGTGTTCTTTATATCAGACAAAAGTCGAATTTCTTGAAAGAAATTTTATATATTTCCAACACTCAATCTCAAGAAAGCTACGCTACTGTGAAATGCAGATTGTTGTGTGCAGCATCACACAGAAATTTAGTTTCGTACCTGGTGCTGCATCACTGTGGAAAAAAAAACATTAATTTCTTCTTTTTTTTCTAAACCACTACAAAAACCACACTCACAGTTTAGGCTTATATAAACGAACGTTTTAGCGACAGGAACAATGGCGAATTAGTAGCGACACAGTATTCCATTAAAAAAATAAAATTCTCTTAGGCCTATTTTGTGTAATTATGAGGATTTTTGACTTTTTACAATTGGGCCCTTGAGTGTGGATGTTCCGGTCGAGTTAGATGGTAGAATTTGTATATTGGGCGGTGTAGAATGAACCTTCGGTAACGATAAGCCAAGCGGAAAGTGAGTCAAAACTCTAGAAGACGCTGTGCATGATTGTAAGTTAATTAATCCAGCAGGCGATATACAGAAGGTTGGACCAGTCGGCAACGCGGTTGTAGTTCGGGTGTGCGACATATGACGAAACAGTCTCGCCGCCTGGAGTTGCTGGTTCACATCAATTACAGACATCAGTGGGAATAAAGAAGATGCTGCTGGGGTAGGCGGTCTTGATGATGTTGCGAAGTGCGGGGCCATAAACTGGGTTACACTACGACTGCTAGTACTACTGCTACTACTATTACTGCTGCTACTATTTCTACTCTCCTTAACGTCTGATGTCTGTGCTGTTGCCGTCGTTGTTGGTAAACCAGCATGCAAGACTGCAATATTTGGTATTGAAAGAAATGATGGCACAACAGCTGAATGAGAAAAAAAAACATGAAGTTC
>NW_022755684.1:0-794 GCF_011630105.1 Anneissia japonica
AGCCTTTTCTAATAAACTGAAAAAACACTTAATCTCAAATTATTAAACTTTCTGAGGTTGAAATTGTTTTGAGCTGCTTTCTCTTCTTTCTTCTTTATATATTTATTTATTTTTTTATTTATTTATTCATTTATTTCATTTATTATTTATTTTTTTATTTTTTTTTTCAGGCCTGCCCATCACAAGATGTTTGTTTTTGCAAAAAACTTCTCGGGACCTGGCCTTCTTCCAATTTTTGTATTTTGTATTTGTAATTTTGTTTTTCTAAGTGCATTTGGAAGAAAATAAATGTTTTGTTGAATTGAATTAAAATTGAATTGAATTGAATACACGGAGACAGCCCACAGCATATATTAGTAAAATGGTCAGCTACATGGATAAAATTAACATCATGGCCAAAAGTAAAAAAGCTCTCTAAAAGCAGAACAGTTTTTTTTTTCTCTCTGATGATTTTACAAAGGAAGACCTGCCTAAAAAAGATAAATGGAAGTACAAGATCTTTATAAAAAAGGAATTTGTCTACTTGGAAAATGGAGAACTATGACAGGTGAAACATATAAGTTTAAATAATAGCATGGAGAGAGAGAGAAAAAGAAGCATAGGAACAATGAGTTTGTGTACTCGTTATCTCTCTTCATCTTTCTTTTTTAACGCCCATGGTTAATGCATTTAATTTGTTTTGTTCAAGTTTGCTTGCTGTCTGGTGACCTAATTTAATTCTATCTCTGGTTCACCGGTCCTTTTGCTCTGAGGTAAATAGGTCCCGTTATAAAAGGGACTAGGGTGTGTGATTT
>NW_022755685.1:0-4174 GCF_011630105.1 Anneissia japonica
CCCCCCCCCCCCCATTTCAAGACTCTAGATACCCTACCGGTACTGTATATTATGCAACAATATTCTGATCCAAATAAATACTCCAAAACTGTACTGTTGTATATTGTATTATTTTGTACCGAACTACGTTAAAATGAAAAAGCCGCCAGTATATACAGTTCTGTTTATTAATTAAACAATATTTTGTTGGGGGTAACTTAAACTCCGTATAGCTAAAGTGGTAAATACAGATCTTTAAATAACTTAGTGCCGGTCCTAATGATTGGTTGAGCTAAAAATAACCATCCGTACTTTTTATATTTAAAAGTTATGAACCCGGGGTTATGAAGATTTAATGAACCTTTTGCAGGGTATCGATCAAACTAAACAAAATCCATTCAGAATAATGCAAGAAATACGCTCATGTTAAACTGGCAATAATTAACATTCAGTTTTTGTAAACCTTATTCATCCGTTTGACCAGCAATCAACAATACCGGTATTAGTGAATTGTATTTTCGTATCGTTTTCTTGTTATAGCCGATATACCAGGTACTGTATAATAGGCCTAGCCTATTATCAATGTTGTTCTTTATTTATTCTTCATTTTCTACCTCGGTGGCAATCTTGTTTGTACTTTAGCAGTAACAGGAATGTGTAACAGCACTCTTAACTTCTTTTCTAAAGCTGGGATGATGTTTCCAAACTAATATTGGAGTTATACAGGAATCAATCGATACCAGCATATAAAAACCAGCCTTATTATATTTTAATTCAATTACTTTAGCTATAAAGTATGCTGTGAACGCAAAGGTAAATATGAGATTTCTTTTAAACGTAAACAATGCAGTTCGATAGCAGAGTTTAAACATGTTGTTTTTTCGTCCAGACGTCCTCAAATAGCTCGATCTAATACCGCGTACAATGATCATACTGAATATCAAATTTACAATGATCAACGACCAGTACAACGCAAAGATTAAATATATTGGACAGCTGCAGCAGATTTTATAAACGAAAATCAACATCAAATACATACAGATGCTTGCTATCCAAATGCTGTATGATAGGCCTAGCCTATTATCAATGTTGTTCTTTATTTATTCTTCATTTTCCACCTCGGTGGCAATCTTGTTTGTACATTAGCAGTAACAGGAATGTGTAACAGCACTCTTAACTTCTTTTCTAAAGCTGGGATGATGTTTCCAAACTAATATTGGAGTTATACAGGAATCAATCGATACCAGCATATAAAAACCAGCCTTTTTGGAATATTTTAATTCAATTACATTAGCTATAAAGTATGCTGTGAACGCAAAGGTAAATATGAGATTTCTTTTAAACGTAAACAATGCAGTTCGATAGCAGAGTTTAAACATGTTGTTTTTTCGTCCAGACGTCCTCAAATAGCTCGATCTAATACCGCGTACAATGATCATACTGAATATCAAATTTACAATGATCAACGACCAGTACAACGCAAAGATTAAATATATTGGACAGCTGCAGCAGATTTTATAAACGAAAATCAACATCAAATACATACAGATGCTTGCTATCCAAATGACAACAATTATCTTCCAATAAAAAATTCTTGTGTATATCAGTTTGTATCTTACAGGGGCTTTGACTACAGCTATGTATCGCTCTATCAACATATTTAGCATTGTTAATAGTGTTAAAATCCACATCGACTTGTTCATCAATAGGAAGTATTTCCTCGTAGTTTCGTATGGTGATGGTTGCGACGTGAAATTACCTTCAGGTTGTGAATTGCAATTATCCTCATGCGTGAAGTTGGTATCAGGATGATGATGGTATACAATCAGACAGGACACGGTAGTAACACATCTAAGTACCTCTGAGAACGCAAGATGACAGAGAAAAATGTTATTTTGTGTCCGTAATTTTCTGAACAGAATGATAATAAGAAAAACCAATCCATTAGTCAGTATATCTACGATAATGAAAACGCATGTTGTATATTTAATCAGACCTTTATCATTTTCACGTCCCATCCTTGCAACTAAAATTAATCCTGTCAATAGTAGATGTTTGCCAGAAAGACATAGGCCTACATGTCTTACATCGGTTATTTTTAAATTCAAACTAAAGTGGTCTTAGTTATTGGTATAAAGTGTTTCCATTCGTATCGTTAATATTTCATTCTGTAAATTATTACTGGTAATTGAAACGAATTAGATTGGCTCTCCTTTTAAACAGACGTCATAATAATATGTTGAGACTGATCATCTGCTGGACACTTATGATTGGCTAGTGACTGTTAAATTTAACATTTTAACGCGCACGCGCATGATATTATACACCGAACTTGACGTTAACGGTTAGTTGAATATCCTAACCTTGTATAAGTCTCGTTGTTCTTTTCATTACAGAACATTTAATGTTTGCGGTATACCACGTAGATAGTTCTGAAAATGAAACTGTTGTTTGTTGAGAATGTCTCGACGTTTCGATTTAGTTGCTTAAATCGTCTGCAGTAGGATAATATTTGCAGAGAATCCAAACAGGGAAATTATTATGAGTATTATAAGTAATGTGTATTTTATGAGTTGTATATGAGTAGTCCCAGGTCGCTTACAAGTCGCGAGAGAGTATTGCGAGAAATAGGGACGGCCACCTGCACTCCTATAAAAAAAAAAAAAAAAAAAAAAAAAAAAAACACAAATCTGGAAACTAACCTTTTTCCCACAAATTCATCATATTTACATATTATTACTGAATTGTATCAATTGTCAATGCCGATGGACAGAGCTATAACCAAATAGGCCTAATAATAATTATTTAAACTTCATTTAATTAAAAGAAGCATTGTTATTTCTTGATTAAATTTTTGTAGAGTTTTACAGGTTCTGTCACCACTTATCAACAGTCTTGACACTTAATTTTTAAAAATATGCTAATTTTGTTTTTATCTTCATCACACATCTGATTTCTACATTTAAGTTTTGTCATGAATAATCAATATTGTATTTTTTCGTATTTATAAAAATTAATTGATTGATCAAAATCAGATATGGATAATTTTTTTGTATCATTAAATATGCATCTGTATTATTGAATATTCATCTGTATGAATGCTGAGTCATTGTTTAAGTATTTGGTATATGAATTAATGAGATTGCTTGGTTGATTATGAACATTTACATCACAGGATGAATAAACTGCAGACAACATTAGAATTGTCTAGATTAGAGTTCCTATATTATAGAGAGAGTTGTGGGACTCCATCTTGGATCATTTTATGCATGAATGAACACAACGCCTATCTTACAGTGTGGCGATTGGATAACAGGCAATTGGAAAAATAAAAATATTAATAAGAAAATTTTATGTCATTTGATGGTAATATCTGTTAATTAAATTCGTATAATAAATGGGTGTTTGTGGAAGCACCTAGGTAGGGTCCCAGTCCCAGGGTATCTCCTAAATAACTTGTAATATATAATAAGTGAAATCCGAAAGTCATATATATAATATTATGTAGAATAGTCTTTTAAGAACAAGTTACATTTCCAGCAAAAAAATAATGTTACACGACCCTTCGTTATGCAGTTTTGAATTTTTAAATAACATGAGGTCAAGAATTTAGCCACAAATCTTAATTTTGTTGGTTACTCACCACTATTACATTGTGTGGACCCAATACGACGGATGAGGGCGTTCAGTAGTCACGTGACCTGACCGCTCGAAAAGTTGTTAACGTAGGAGAGTTTGTAGACTGGGTTCCAGTCCCTAATCTTTTTCTTAATCAGTTAAAATGCTTAAGAATAAATCGATTTTGGCACCAATGGCGTTCCATATTACTAATTTGCATGGCGTTCCATAGTATACTTTTTCTGGGATTTTCTAATTCGCATCAAAAAGTTTCTCGACATAAACTGACGCTGGTGGCGCTTTCCGAAATGTGCTAAAACTACAAAAAATCAATAAATTAGAGACTTGTGGCAAGTCTAGAGAGTTTGGTAAAATATCATGAATTATTCATAATCATCCTTATAGAACATATTTTGCGCATGCGCTATTTTCCAAGTCTGTGACCGCCACAATGATTAGCTGATCTGTGATTCGTGAGGAACAGTTTCTTTTAAAATAGAAAAAAAGTAGATAAAATTAAATTTTGGGCGAACTGAGCGGATAATATTGATTTAAATGTGACTTTATTAATTTAGAT
>NW_022755686.1:0-775 GCF_011630105.1 Anneissia japonica
ATTTAACTAGGGATCGGAAATTTCCCTGATCATCGCAAGATGTAGAAATGGAACGACGGCGACTCAGATCAAAAACAACACACACCATTCCAAGCGCGATCGGTTCTTTTCTCCTGTCTTCTTCTTCTTCTCCTCTTCCTCCTCGTTCTTTGAAACGGATACGTAAAGTCTCGAAATACCATCGGAAAGGCTTGTAGGTGCAAGGACGGCCCGTATCGGGGTACCGTTTTTGTAATTGATTGTTGATTTTACCCAAAGAAAACGATCCGTGCAATGTAGATCGATAAGTTCGTCCGTTCGGTGTTTCGAACACGCATTCATCCTCCTCCCCATCCTCCTTTTCCTCCTCTCCGTCGTAGTCGTCGTTCTACTTCCATGATGCGCACCATCAATGTATCTGCTTCTTTGGTCAGCGAGAACAGCTCGGCATTCAAGTCGTGAATCGCATCCGATTTTCTATTCAAATGTCCTCTGAGCGAGGAAATCGTTTCGTTTCGTTTCCGAATTTCATCTCGCAGTCTGTCTGCATCGCACAAACTCACGCATCGGCTACCGTCCATCGTGTGTACCTAGTGGGCAAGTTTGCGTATCCTTTTATTTAACTAGGGATCGGAAATTTCCTTGATCATCGCAAGATGTAGAAATGGAACGACGGCGACTCCGATCAAAAACAACACGCACCATTCCAAGCGCGATCGGTTCTTTTCTCTTGTCTTCCTCTTCTTCTTCTTCTCCTCATCCTCCTCATCCTCATCCTCCTCGTTCTTTGAAACGG
>NW_022755687.1:0-907 GCF_011630105.1 Anneissia japonica
TCCCATCATGCAAAATTATATACAACAATGCAATGTGTTCATCATCAAAACATCCGTTTTGTTGATCTAGCAGGTGACCCTTATCTTACACGAGATGGATAAACCTAGACCAAGAACGAAATTGTTTGATTCTATTTCACCCTGGGAAATGTACTGTCACAATGGTGTTTGATGTTAATTAAAGAGAATGCTAGCTTGGTTCAATTTGTTTTACAGTACAATAAATGATAGCCAGCAAGGCACCGTCGACAACGAACGCAGCTATTTCAGGCTTTTTTTTAATCATTTTTTATTTATCAAGTTTTAATTATCACTTTTTATTTATCAAGTGATTAAAATACTGGGCCTAGGCCCCTACCTAGGCCTACTACTGTATTAGTTTCTTTAGAAACTAACTACCCAGAATAATTCTTTTCATGACTGTGATTTGACATCGGTCAAAGGTTATTTATTTTCGCATTCAGTGCTGCAGAAACACGGCCAAAGTTACACAGTGCTTTTTGGCATTAAAGCAAAAAAAACCATTCTTTTTGGATAAATTCGCCCTTTTTACTAATGCGGTATTGTGCACTGAACTGGCATTTACTTGAAGTAGCATCCGCTCGTATTGGCTGGCATTCTATGGTGTACACCTGTTAGCCTAGATGGTTTGCTGAAGATTGCATGGGAAAATGTATGCAAACATTGCAAGGTATTTGTGGTAAAATGTGACATACAGTATTGTTTGGTTATTATTCTACATACATTGTAATGTATTTTTTGGGAGATAATATACAGCAAATTGTGATAAGATACGGTGTATGTATGTATGGGACACAGTAGAACCTCTTTTTCACATACCTCATTTATACAAACCTTCAATACGGACGATGACGTCATCAACATTAGTATTTAAACACCTAATATA
>NW_022755688.1:0-987 GCF_011630105.1 Anneissia japonica
AACTATAAGTAGCCATTTTTTGAAAATCAAATATGAATTAATTATTTTACATGGTTACTTAAAAACAACCAGTCAATTATGTAAATTACCTCTGTACATATGTCAGGATCCGGTTTACATGCTGGCTTGTATGCACCGTGCGCCTCTTTCTCTCTATTTCGTGATATTTCAAGCTTAACAATTTTTGAAACAGTAAATACAGTGTCAAGTTAAAAAACACAGGTAATAATATACTATTTGCAAGACAGTTAATACTCAATGCATTCAATATCAATAACATCATAATTAAGGCTGTTTTATTGTAACAAACTGTGATTTAACGGAGAAATAAAGAGTCAGGATAAACACAAAATAAAATTTACCTTCAAAGACTGTTTGTTGTCAATGGATATCCGACCTAATTTCAGGTAATGCTTATGATCGAATCCTATTTCAGCCTGATTCCGAGACAACTTTGGGTCTTCACACTGAAGTTTATCCTGACTCAAACTCACAAATCTGACGACCAAGATATCGTAGACCGCGTCGGGAAGAAAGTCTTTAGGAGTCACATAGATGGATACTGTCTGCTTCTCATCTTCCTTAACTTCTAATCTATCATCATCTTTGGTCTTCATTCGAGATGGAACGACAAATACTCGAGGGTCATCTTCTGATGCTGCTTTCTTGATCTGTAAACAATGAAAAGAAAACAATCCTGGCACTTTTAGAATGTAAGGAGGGCTGAATTAGTTTCCTCGCGATTTCTACAACCTCATTCTCTTTATCCACTTTCCTAAAAATATATCAATCACAAAATTAAAACAACAGGATTTTCAAATGGGCTAAAAATTGAGAGCCTCAAATATACGGCCTACGACATTACATGCAGTAATCGTTTATTTTGTGGGGATCGAAAATAGAAAAAAGAGGTACCACTACCAATAGGCCACACCTTTTCAAAGAGAAGTCCAAACGCCTTCATAAGTTCAATGAAGTCTTTGAAAA
>NW_022755689.1:0-1323 GCF_011630105.1 Anneissia japonica
CAAAAAAATTATTAGTAAATAATGTAACATTATAGTAGTCATTTTATTATAATAATTATACTTAACATACAATAATATTCTAGTAGTAACAGTAGTAACTATAGTATAAATAGCATCAATAGTGTTTATACATTTACCCATTCTTATCCATCACTTAACCAGAAGAATTAACTACACACGGTATTTCTCAGGTAAAGTGACTGAATACAATACTAACATCGTTTATAGGATATAATAATATCCTGAAAATAATACAAATATTTTTGTTATTAGGCCTATGAATGTTTTAATTTAACTTATTTAAATATATTTTAATAAATAATATTTACTTTACAAATGGTATTGCACTTATTGATATACAACATGGATACAATGAATATAGAAAAGTGTTCATTAAAAACGTTTTAGATAGTTACCGTATACAGTACTAGGATCATGGAGCCTACTATTTTCTCAGAAACATTCTGTTAATGTATCTACTGGTTAGATGAAATGATACAGGCCTATAATTGCCCTTTCCTTTTATATGCATAACCACTGGCATAACTAACTGTAAATGTGCGACGAGCCTACTATTTTCTCAGAAATATTCTGTAACTTGTTTAGTTTGCTGCCTTTTTATTATTATATCAAACGGCTTATTTTCGTTAAAAATTTTTATTTTCACTTAATTTGTCTATTCGTTAGATGAAATTTTATAGGCCTAACTAACCTAGTAATGTGCGTAGGGCATGACGTGCTCTCTCACAGGCTTATCTACCACTTGCAAAGGTAATTGCGTTGATTTTGAAGATAACGCGTTTCACGAGTCAACTTATGTTGAACTACATTGATTAACCATTCTCTTGATTACCCTAAGAGTATGTCTCATAATGCAACCCATTTCGCTGATTGATTTTCCTCGTATACACTATAATAAAAAGTAGTTGCAAGTGTTAATATTTATCATTGTTAATTCACATCAATACAACTTGATGAAGATCCGTACAATTTGAACGAACATTTAATTCTTTCAATCGATAGCATAACCAAAACGCGATGACCGTTCACCGATAAATGTAATAATTTGCAGTATATTACGTGTACATTAAATAACTAATGCAAACTTTATCTTTACAATAGCAAGATTGATCAGTTACTGATCCAGGGGGTGGCGCGTCTTTCCCAGGTGCCCCCATCCCTCCTGCCAACAGTCCTGAGGTCAAGACTTTTGGAATAGCCCCATTTTAAAAATAATGGATCCGACACTGAATGGTAATGACACTTAATGGAATAGACAAGTGCTTTAGTCCTTACCTGAAAACTGTTTAATATATCTTGGTG
>NW_022755690.1:0-1064 GCF_011630105.1 Anneissia japonica
TTTCTTTTTTTTTTCAAAATAATGTTTTCATTGCCAATCCCAAATATTGTTGGTCTAATAGGACCTGGATCGAACTCCACTGTTGGACCTCACTGTCGGACCCCCTGTCGCAAATTTCTTTAGCCACTATTGACCAGGCAAGTCGAAAACCTTTTGACTATATGAAGTAGCTCGGGAAAAATGAAATTGGTTGCGTTCAGATATGAATGATAGAATCACTTTATGTGTTTAGTGATGCACGATATACATAAATGTCTGATTAATACCATTTCATATTTTTAGTTTGTTTTACTTTAACATGTACAGTACATGATGGTCAATTGTCATGTATATAGCGCCTTCTACAAGGTGCTTTTAGACTTAGTAACAAACCCGTAGCTTCAGTAGCATCTAGAAAAGGGTGGTTCTGAGCATTGTGTTTAAGGTACGTCTCCTAAGAGACAAATGCTAGTTACAGAAGCATACTTCTTGTAGTTAGAAAATAGATATTGTATCATACACAATAATCAATTTTCAATGTGAAAGAATAGATAAAAAACCTCCACTGGGTGTAGAGGAAGAATTTTATTAATAGTGTTTATGGGAGGTAGGAGGGCTTGCTGGACAAATGTTGGAGGAGGGGGGAAAAATCTCTGAAAAGGAGTTTACCAGAACCCTTATAACCAGTGTCTGTTAATTTCAGGTGTGGATCCAGTAGGGTCATGGTTGCCCCACTCCCCTCTCCCGTTTGCCACTAAATTTTAAAATTTCAATTCATATCAGTGTTATGTATTGAAACAGCGCTACTCACTTATCCTTTTGAAAAATATTGTGGGCCCCCCCCCCCCATTTGAAATTCTGGATCCACCTCTGAATTGGCAATTTTTATGCAGATGATTATCATTAATATTAATAATATGAATCATAAAAACCACACCAAAGTCTAAGTTATTTAGTTATGCATGGACTGCTTCTAGTTTCAGGCAGGAGTTCCTCTAGAATTCTTGTGGTTTACTTTTATCTGTACAATGTATTTCCTTATTTCATTTTGTTTATGAAAGCAAATTTGCTTTCTCATGCATGTT
>NW_022755691.1:0-1588 GCF_011630105.1 Anneissia japonica
ACAAAAGAGAGAAGGAAACTAAATGACCACTGGTCAACAAGAAGCGAATCATTAGAATTTTCTTCTATATCATTAATAATGCAGGTAGGTCAGTTCTCTCCAGTTTTAAAGAATAAATGCTCTGTTTTGCTATGCTATTAATTTGTGAAATGTTAACCGGCTATTGTCATGTTTAACAAACCATTTTTAGGCACGTTTCCATATTTAGGTTATACGTTTTGACAAAAAGCAGCACCGCAAATTGTTTTATGGTGATCTTACAATAATGTACAGTACAATGGGCAGAAATATCGAAGACTGGACAACAGATTGCAGTGATGAAGAGTTGTTAGCAAATGCGATGACACGTGAGATGCGTCAGAACATATTGGAACATTTTTTGAAAGTTGTATTTGCGCAGGTATTATTGAAACATTTATAATATCGAAATATAATTTAACAGGGAAAAGGTTGAAGGAACCTGGAAGATAATATTCAAAACTAATGATTATATTTAATAATAAAAGTTAGTCAATAGCATGAAGTCAAAGGAAAATAGACTGACCATGTCTGTAAAACAGAAAATAGTGCTTTTCATCTGTCACATTAGACATTTATATTTTATCCTACCAGAATCATATTACCTTAATATGTAAATAGTATGCTACTCCACTTAGAATAACAGTTAGTCCATGACAAAAGATTGTGTCATTGTTGCTAAATTTGCATATGCGTAGGTCCGTTTCCAGTCGGTCATATAAAATGTCTAGCGCGAGAATTTGAATTACTCTCAAATTTACCACTATACGATTGAGTCAACCCACAGCCAATTCTGTGAGATTCATGAGACGAGCAATATTATATTAAGCTTATCATGGGGCGCAGTGTGCATTGGACGCACGAAACTGTATAAATTTAAATTTTGTGAATTTACACAGTTTGTAGAACCGTGATAAAGTGGTTTTTGTTCAGTTATAAGCCAATGGAATGGGGCGAGTTAGGATAGAAATTCAGACAAGGCTCGCAGCTGAACGTGGTGGAGTTTATCGATGTTAACCTACAGTACAGTAGTGGACATTGTGAGTATTTGAATAATAATTGTTATAATTGACAGTAATGTCATACCAAAATTGATTATAATGAATAATAATTGTTATAATTGAAAGTAATGTCATACCAAAATTGATTATAATGAATACCATTAAATATTAATGCATGGATACTAGGATTGGATTATAATCTGAAAACTATTAAATGTTGTAGGTGCAACATTTAACAGATATGTCTGTGTGCGTATATGTCTATATGCATATATGTGTGTGTGTGTATATATATATTTAACATGGCTGGATGGTTTATAAGACATCCTTGTTTTTATACATATTTTACTTTAATACAGTGTCGCCTAACTTTCCATTTGGGAGCTAATGGTTATTATTGCATGGAACTTTTAAGCAGAAGCCAATGATGAAGCGTACGGTAAACCAAAGCTACCTATACTCATCAAGAATTGGAAGCTGTTATTAAAAGCGGATACTCAACACATTGAATCAGTGGCGTGTACGTGGGAACACAGTAATTGCAATAAGGACGTATAGTATCACAAGAG
>NW_022755692.1:0-1104 GCF_011630105.1 Anneissia japonica
TTCGCGTGGAAGACTTCGTGGAGAACGACTCCGATCGCATCGCGTACAGGGCCACCGAAAGGTACATGAAGAGCGTTACCGATCTGCGAAGTTCTCTGGCGGATCTCAACTCCCAGAGGGATGCTGCTGCTGCTACGGCTACGGCTGCAACAACCAGCGCGGTCGTCACGTCGACGAACGCGATAAGAGATCAGGAACCGGGACCCGACCCGCCGCAGCTACACCCGTCGCAGATCGTCGTTCCGAACTGGTATCGACAACTGGAGCATTCGATTAGGGGGAGAAGAGCTTGGTTCAGCGTCAATTGCTGGTAGCGAGCGCCGCGCGATTTCCAGTAGTTGAAGCATTCTTCCTTCTTTTCCGGTTGTCGGTAGCAGGCGTCCACCGTCTGTGGCTGTCGTTCGTCCGTCGGTGGAGCTAAGGAAGACGACGACGAAGGGGGTTGCTGTTGTTGCTGGTTGTTGCTGTTGTTGTGCTGCTGTTGTTGTTGTTGCTTGGCGAGTATCTCGGTAAGTTTAGAGACCACGTCGGTCATCCTGTTTTCCATTTCCGTCGGCACGGGTCGTTTCTCGGGAGGTTCGCCGATATCCCGTTCGTTTCCGCTGCGTGGAAGAGTTCGCTTATACACATCTAGATGTGTATAAGAGCCAGGCTGAAGTCCCCGCTTCATGCTCTCGAAGTAATCGTTGCACACGTTAATCGCATTCTGGTTCGTTTTGTGCAATAGCTCCTTGTGCAGATCGAGCAGATCCGCCATCGTGGTGGCGTTCGCGAAGCGAGCGTCTCCATCCATTTTGGGAAAGCGCGTCTTCAGCAGAGAGGACAGCTCGGCGACGTTCGTCTTGCCGGAGGTGGCGTCGCCGATCAGTTCGTTGGCGGCCTTGAATGAAGCGACGACGTCGACTTCGGACGATGGTTCGGACCACCGTTCCGTCATCTCCTTGAAATCTTCCATTCTCTTCCGATATTCGGAGCCGAGCTTGCCCTCGACGGTCTTCGTCAGCCGTTTCATGAAGTCCGTCAGCTGTTTCCTCCACAGATCCATCTCCCTTCTGATTTCCGTCTGCTCCTCTTTGCTGCTGTCGTCCTTGTTCTTTAGTATCG
>NW_022755693.1:0-1155 GCF_011630105.1 Anneissia japonica
CTATATGTAGACCTAAAAGAAATAAATAAATTAACAATAATCTACAATTATACTCTGATCACTCCTCCGCTCTCAAAGAAGACATGGGACCCGTCAGGCACATCCTGGCGCCTCCCTTGACGTGAGGCTACTACTAAGCGTCCCTCTACGCATGGAATATGTCCGTACGTAATTCAGCACAGTGATGCTAGGAGTTACTGTTATTCTACTACTACATTTTATTCACCTTAATTATCACTACAATCTTCTGCATGATTACCACCATCATCATCATCATCATCATCATCGCCGTCGCATCATCTTCATTACCATCATTAACACTATAATCATCATTGCTATTATCATCAAAATCATATTCATGCTTTATCATCATATAACATTTATCGTCACATCATTTTAGCTACGGTCACCAGACTCGTGTTTGTTCTCTCTACCTTCATTTTTTTAAATTAATTAAGTACTGTAGATGGACTCAATAGTGCGAATGCCAGACTAAAGGTAAACAGAGGCTTTACATAATAATTATACGTATTGTGAGCATATACCTATTATGCTCTGTTTAATCAGGGTTAAATTAACAAAAACATAAATTTAATGGCACAGGTGTAAACATTGTATTACAACCAGCATAACCAACCTCTTAGATGAATGACAACATTCATTCACAATTCACAATCTCATAAAAGCAGAATATTTTAACAATGTTAATTAAAGAACAGTAAAGTGAAATAATACCAAGAGTACACAGCACCCTTGATCCCGGAGACCTTTCTGAATTCGTATTATTAATATCGGCTTATTGTATTTTAATGTTGTTTTTTTTTTTTTTTTTTCTTATTTTGTTATATTCTGTAAATCAAACTTGGTTAACAATTGGACTATCAACAACAAATTTATTAAATAGGCCTATCAGATATGTCTTATAAGCATGTTTATAAAAATATATATATATATATATATAAATTTTAATTAAGATAATAGGCTATATGTAGACCTAAAAGAAATAAATAAATTAACAATAATCTACAATTATACTGGCCAGCCCCTGATCACTCCTCCTCTCTCGAGGAAGACATGGGACACGTCGGGCAAATCCGGCGCCACCCTTGACGTGAGGCTACTACTAAGCGTATCTCTACGCATGGAATATGTCCG
>NW_022755694.1:0-597 GCF_011630105.1 Anneissia japonica
GGATAGCTTTTATATACAGAAATTATTCTCGGATATTTCTGTAGAGTTCTATAAAAACTCTTATAACATCTATAGAATTCTATAAATTGTGTTACTACGTGTGAAGTCTCGAAAAAACCCCGGTGTTGAATTTTCTAGACCCACAACTGCATTGAATATTCGGTGCGCATGCCTAATGGAAATTATGCCTAATATGAGCTTTTCATTTATTTGAGGCTGATGTATAATGCTTTTCTAAAAGACTGTTAATCGCTAACACCTATTTACGAGATTGTAAACCCCAAGACAATTCAACGTCAGGACAATGAATTGTTAAAATCTTTGTGATGTGAAGGCGAGATTGTTCCAACACTGAGGTGATTGATGCCATAGTAAAAAATGACTCCGATAAACGGGAGCAGCAAGTTGACAATAGTGAAAGAAAAGATTATTTGCCAAGAACGTAATAATTAGAACAAATAAAATAATATAAATATTGTGAAGCAGTCACATCTGCATGAGTACCATAAAGATGAAATAATCAAACAACCAAATACGATTATTTTATTTTATTATAATGTGTAACTTAAAAAAAAGTTAATCATATATATTATATTG
>NW_022755696.1:0-575 GCF_011630105.1 Anneissia japonica
GACTGAGGCTGAAATTGCTAAAAAATAAGAAAACTTGAGTAGAATTCTCTTATTTTCCCGCGCTGTTGCGTGCGCTCGTCGTCCGTCGCGTTGCCGTCGAATGCAGTTGCTTTTGGATTACATTAACACAAATTTCCACACTACGTTTTTAGAATAGTATTTCAATATAGACATACTTCGTAATACTAATCACATTTTGTGCAAAATATGAGTCATTAAAATAATGATTTATCTTACTATATATCTACTGACAAGATCATGTTGTTGCCGAACAAAAAAAAAAAAAAAAAAAAAAATTGTAATAAAAAATAACTTGAAACTGTCAAAGGTACTTTATACCTCCCTGCTTTAATCTAGCCTATCCATTCCTTTTAAAGTTAATCAAGATCTTTTCGTTTTCTCCTCTTTTTTGACTTGCACTTGTGTACTATCAGTATGCCTACAGCATTTATTGATAACATTAACAAACAGCATGGCAAAATTACCCATTATTATTGTGTACCTCCCAGAAAAAAATACAATCAATTCAAGTAACTTTCTTTGAAAGTAGCTATACTCTTTAGTTACAATTTGAA
>NW_022755697.1:0-915 GCF_011630105.1 Anneissia japonica
ATTAGCCATCATGGAAAAAATACTAACCGTTACAAAAAAAAAAAAAATAAATAAAAATAATTTGCTAAGCTGTTTCTTTGTAATTAGGCATTACATAAATCAAACGCATGTTGGAAAACATGATGGATAACACTATGTACTATTTTGACCAAAAAAAAAATCCAAAAATGGAATGAAAGAACATGCAAATTGTAGGCTTACTTTTGTTGGCCGGCACGTATTATTCTGAGCAATTCGTTCCAGGTTCCTCTCACATGAGCAAATTAGGAGTACATTATGGTTTTAAAATATAGCGCGCCCTTTATAGTTTTTGCGTTCCTTAGTATCGAACTTTTTGTCCACTGTAGAGAGCTACAGTGTGACGTCACGTTACCACGTGATACTACTCTGTTGCTATCGGCGACACAAAATGCATTCAACCGGACGCCATTTTTTCCACTGACATTGATCTCAATTTCTAACGTAATAATTAAGATGTATTTTAGTTTTTGATTAAATGTGTATATAATAACTAATATAATGCGAGCTTTTGTGTTTTTAGTACGTTTTATTAGGTTTTAAAATGCCTATTCAAGAAAGCCTATTCTATTCTTTGTAGTCATTCCTGGTTGACAACAAAAGACGCCACCCGGTGTACTCTATGAAGATACCGTGCTATGTTTATGAACAGTCTTGATAATTCATTAGTAGATAGAGAGTTGGCAACCAAGCCTCTTACCTCTGAGTTTACTTATATTCCGTGTTTTTATTCAGGCCTCGTGTTGGTATATTGCTGTTCTGAGTAGAGACAAGGCATTGATTTCTTATGTTGTTCTTCCAGTAAGTCGGTCCATTATGTTTCCTGCCTTGCAACTGGAGTCAGTAAAGTTGATGTTACTTACTTCGTCTTTACATCGTACATGTCTATATATGGAT
>NW_022755698.1:0-807 GCF_011630105.1 Anneissia japonica
CTCGGCCACAAGTCATTTACTGGTACTACATTGTACTAATTGTTATTATTATTGCTGTTATTATTATTGTTATTATTATTGTTGTTTTTATTACCGTTAGTTTTAATATTAATTATTAGTCTTAGCATTAACATCATATATTGTTCAAATTTTTGCTGATATTATTATTATTACATATATATATATATAGTACATATATTTATAGTACCATATATATAATAAATAATTTTCGATTTTTTATTATTATTATTCATATTATTATTATTATTATTATTTATTAGTCTTAGTATTATAATTTTAATAATAGTAATTTAAAATTTGTTGTTATTGGCGTTTTATTAGTATTTTTCTCATATTATTATTAATATTATTGTTGTTGTTGTCACCTTTATTATCGATATTACTACCCTATTATTACTAAGTAGGTCTAGTATTATATGTATCATTATTATTACTAATTAGTATTACTATTATTATAAAAATAAACATTATCTTTAATTTATTATTGTATTATTGCTATTATCACCTTCAATATCGTTATTATCACTAATTAGTTATTAAAATATTTAAATATCGTTATTATTACCATACTAGTATTATTACTATTTGTTAAAATAAATAGTACTATTAATGTTGTTGTTGTTATCACATTTATTATCGTCATGACTAATTAGTATTATTAATGTAAATATTACTAATTTATTCTCGTTATTGTTGTTTAATATTATTGTTGAAGTAGAATGTTGTGAGTAAACAGAAGACGAACACATTAATAAATAACTCTTTTTAATTCATAGGCAATAGAAT
>NW_022755699.1:0-610 GCF_011630105.1 Anneissia japonica
ACTTTTCAAAAAAACTTCAAACTTTAAATGGAATAGTCTTTGTTTCAGGCTATCTCACCGTGCCTAACAAAAAAAAAATTACATTTTGACTCAACTTTTTAACATTGTCTCTTTTTGCACAAAAGTTCTTATCTCGCCGAGTTGAGCACTTAGTGCAAATTTTTGACTTTCAGCCATATTTCGAGTACTTTTCCGAAAAACTTCAAACTTTCTATGGAATAGTCTTTGTTTCAGGCTATCTCACCGTGCCTAACAAAAAAAATTGCATTTTGACTCAACTTATTATTGTCACTTTTTGAACAAAAGTGCTTATCTCGCCGAGTTAAGCACAGTGCAAATTTTTGACTTTCCGCCATATTTCGAGTACTTCTTCGAAAAACTTCAAACTTTCAATGGAATAGTGTTTGTTTCAGGCTATCTCACCGTGCCTAACAAAAAAAATTGCATTTTCACTCAACTTTTTAACATTGTCACTTTTTGCACAAAAGTGCTTATCTCGCCGAGTTGAGCACTAAGTGCAAATTTTTGACTTTCCGCCATATTTAGAGTACTTTTCCGAAAAACTTCAAACTTTCAATGGAATAGTGTTTGTTTCAGGCTATCTCACTTT
>NW_022755700.1:0-747 GCF_011630105.1 Anneissia japonica
TAAAGAGAAGGCTAAAACAAAATGTGAAAATATTGGTCATAACTTTAATTTTATTTTTGAAACTTTTTTTTGTGACTGAAGATATAACAATGTTTGGTATCTTGACGTCTAGACACGAAAGGTCGAAGAACTGGAAGCCAGACAAACACCGTCTGGAATTGACAGGTAGACGACACCAACTGTCTGGAATTGTCAGGTCGACGAACTCGAAGCACGACACACACTCTACACTCGCACAACTTCAAACTTGTCTCTTATATTCACGCTCGAACAACAATTACACTCGATAAAATTACATTGGACGACATTTTCAGAATTATATACATATATTTTATTCAACAAACTCAAAGTAATAATTTCTCGATATTAAATTCTAACCGGTTTTGTTACATTATTTTCTTTGTTGGAACGCTTCTTTTTATTTTTGGATTCGCCTCGCTTCTTTCTTTTCCCCGCCTTCCATGTTTCATCCTCTTCGTCATCATCGTCGTCCTCTTCGTTATTATTTTCATCGTTTCGTTCTTTCCTCTTCTTCCCATTTTTACTTTGTTCGTCATCGTCTCTCGCTCGCTTAAGCAGAGTGCACATCGTCACCTGCATGTCTTTCATCATTTTTCTAAACTCGCCCTGCTCCTTCGTCCACGCCATTCTCTCTTTTTTGAAGTTCATTCTTTCTTCCTCCAATTCGCCGATCGTCTCCCTGAACGCGTTGCGTTCATCGGCCATGCGTTTGAGTTCGTCGTTAAA
>NW_022755701.1:0-853 GCF_011630105.1 Anneissia japonica
TCATGCTCGTCTTGATCTTTACCAGTGACTAGCAGGACATCCACAATTATCTCACAAGGATATCCTTCAAAGAGTATTTCCATTGTGCGTTGAAATACTTCTGACCCACTATTGATACATACCCATGTTTAACTACCCAGATCTTTAGCATGTGGGCCCCATGTAGATAAATATGGGCATGTCAATATGTATTTTCCCAGATATTTTGCACATCTAACCCATGTGGATTGAATGTGGGCATTCCCATAATTATATGCCCAGTTATTTTGCATATTTGTCCCATGCAAATTAAATATGGGCATATTCATAAGTAACTGCCTATATATTTGGCATATGGGCTTCATTTGGATTAAATATGGGCTTCCCATATTTACTTGTCCAGGTATTTGGCATATGGGTCCCATGTACATTATATGCTTCCATGACCATAAGTATTTTCCCAGATATTTGGCACATGGGCCCAATGCGAAATTAATATGAGCATCCATGTTCAACTACTCAGGTCTTTGGCATGTCGGCCCCATGTAGATAAATACAGTATGGTCATGCCCATATGTATTTACCCAGATATTTGGCACATGGGCCCCATGCGGATTAAGTGTATTGTTACCTGGGATATTTATTTCGTAGGAAAGAGGCTGGTACGTGTTAGTATACAAATAGATGGAAATATAAAAGGCTGTGCTAACTTCAATTTTACCGTCTTTCTAGTCTAAATACAAGTTCTGTTTTTTTAAAAACTGAATTTTTAAAAAACAGCCAAAACCAACAATTATATTCATTAATGTGTGCATAAAACTGCTTACTGCATTAATTAAAACAGCCTAAAAAAACTATTGCATTAAATCATGCA
>NW_022755702.1:0-674 GCF_011630105.1 Anneissia japonica
TCGCCGATTCGAATTGTCGATATCACGGTATATTTTTATTGCTTTGTTTTTATACATTTGGCATTCTCGGTACCAGATAATCGCAAAAGTGGCATCCCCACTGTTGCCAGACATTTGTGTATCTGAATAGGCCATTATATAATATTATATCATTGTTGAACCTAATCCGAGCTTCCGATCCGGCAGTGGTTAAGTCAATGGTGTTATTCCGTTGACCTAAATGGTATTCAAGAAATTAAATAACAAGAACAGAACAATAACCACGTTATTCTCTATCCAGGAGATCCAACAGACTCTTTTATTGTACTCAGAGATAATAGCAGAAACTGTGCAATTCAATATTCTTGCTAAGTGGCCTAGCTATTTCCTAAAAAACGTCCGTATTTTACCAGGTCCAGATATCGAGTGCAGTAACTCTTATTCTAACTAGTCTCCCGTACAAGTACACACGTTCCATCTCTCACCTCTTCTCGTTGAATGACCACGAGGAGAGGGAGAGAAGGCCCAACCCACCTTGGCAACAGCAGTAGCGATGGCAGCCAAGGGAGAAGGGAATGATTTATTCCCAGACTAGGATTTATATAGGGACACCATTAGCCAATCAGACTGACGGACCAATTACTAAGTATTTCAGGGCTGTTTCATTAATTTAACCTCTTGCCCAAAAGGAGGTG
>NW_022755703.1:0-838 GCF_011630105.1 Anneissia japonica
GCAAAGTAAGATTGTGTTTTAAAATACTTTAACATTAATATTATTGATTTGTTAATTAATTAATGGGGCTTTTTGCTAAGCCTCAACCCTTGGATATTGTTGCTACGGTCCAACGCATGCATGTATTCCTGGTCTGATTGGTCAGCTTTTAAGTTTGATTGGCATTCCGAAAATGTCAATTAAAGGTGTATTATATCTTAATGAATGTTTATTCTTGATGTTAAAAAGAGATATATTGTTGATAATAGATAGTTTTCGCCGCACGACGTTAACCTTAACGTTAACGAATGACGTCATAATTTATTCATCTTGCGTTGCGGAGTACGTTAATTTCAGTATTTTACGTGACATCCGTTAGTTACGGGTTTTTGCGCGTGCGTATTTCAGTTTGTTTTCAAAAGGGGCGGAGCTATCGCGTTGCATGTTGGGTACTAAGGTTAAAGTTAAGGTTAACGTCGTGCGGCGAAAACTACCTAATTAACGTTATATAGACGTCAAAACTGCTTTCTTTTTCAGGTGGTATATTTCACAGCAACCTTTCCTTACCTAGTGCTGACGGTCTTCCTGATAATGGGAGTCATGCTTGACGGCAGCGAGAAGGGAATCGACTTCTTCATCACCCCTCGATGGGAGATTCTTCGTGACCCCAAAGTATTCATTCATTAATCCACTGACTTTAGCACCATTTTACAAAAAATAATTGTTGAAATTATAATATTTTTTATTTATTGATACAGTGGAACCCATCCTCTCTACCACTACTTCGTCATCCTCATCGTTCCCCATCATTCACCTGTTTTTGAAGGTGACACAACATTACCATAAATAGTGACTGATT
>NW_022755704.1:0-1799 GCF_011630105.1 Anneissia japonica
TCACTTTACATTTAAATATACAAAAAGTTAAAATTGAAACTAAATCATTTGTCTTCTTATTACAGTTTGCAAGTACGATATTCATCCATTTTACTTTATCAGGCTTCTTTAGGCACAATTGTAACATAATATGGAATTTTTTCCAATATGAATCATTTTCTTTACAGTTTAACAGCATATGTTTTTCATTTTTTATTTCGTTACATGCTTCGCAGAAGTCTGTGTTTGACAGGTTCCATATCTTTTGCCGACTTTTCGTTGGCAAGATTCTGTGTAATAATTTATAATTAAATTGAGCAACCTTTTTAATATGTAGCATTGAGTGTACTTTCTCTTTCCAACAATGTTCCCAGTTAATTGAATTGTTTTGTAATTCATTTTCCCATTTGATTTTTGAACATTTGGTATGCTATAGCTTGGTTTTAAAAATGATGTGTAGAATTTTTTTACATTTTGTTTCTTCAAAATAATGTCATAATTTGTTTTACAATCGTTTTCTCTGTGTGTTAAACAGTAGGGATTATATTTGATAATATTTTTCCAACTATTTGGAATAGCTGCATTTAATATTGTATGCTTAATTAAAGTTTTTGAGAGAGATGGAAAAGTTTTTGAGAGAGATGGAATTATTTCGTTCACCTGCTTAATTCTATCATTTACAATGATGTCACCTACATTTTGTATTGACTCAATATATGGTTATGTTTTTGTTTTGTGAAACATTAGCGCATTGGGACCGTTTATTATGCGCAATACAAGTCACCAACAACTACCATTACCATTATAAACCGTAAAACATAAACTAGGCCTAATTGTTAGAGAAAAAAAAAACATCTTTGCGGTTCGATTTACAGATGATTGGAACTTTATTCTTTGTGATGTAGCATTAATTAGCGTTAATTACTATGTCAGATTTCGGTAAATTGCTTCAAAGCAGGCTTAGAGAAAGCCTGGTCTGGCTACCATTTAAAATTCAGTCGGTATATAAGAGGATTTTTTAATAATGGAGGGACAATTAGCATAGATACATCTAGAAGATTCAAGTTAAATTCAAGGTAAATTATAGAGATTATAGTGAGATGATAATTTTCTTTTTCAATGGCATAGAGATCTCACAGTGCCGCCATTACTTTATTTCATGACGACGTTATAGAAAATTAAAGAACAATGTGTAATAAACCTTGAATCTAGATAAACAAAAATAGATATAATTGTACTGTATATTAAACAATCAATGGACAACAACAATTGATTGGCAACAGTTTTAGCTCTCTGTTAATTAGTCATGTTTAATTATGTGGCTTACTATTTGTGTAAATGGAGTGAAATAAATACACTATAAAATCAACGTGGAGGATTTAAAGGCAAACCTCCACGCAATGTTGTCCCGTCGTTGGTGACACGTTTAAAAAGGTAAACGTGTTTAGATACATCTTAATTTGCTTAGGATCTTGACGTATTCAGAATTAAATGTGGTTAGATATTTGACATTATGATGTCAAATATCTAAGTACTAATGCTAAACACGTCAGAAACCTAAACACATTAGGCCGGGCCTAAACACGTTTAGCTTTTTAAAACGTGCCACCAAAGAAGGACAACATTGATTAGAGCTTTGCGTTAAATCCTCCACGCTGTTTTTACAGTGTAGCTTGGTGGTTAAAAATGCTTGCTTTCCAATCCCAGAATGCTCATGGTATTTCTGCGATTTTGGACGAGGCCATGGCAAGGTTTCAGTGACGTATCTAGGAGTCTTGAAAGGGGGAGCTGATGGGTGGGGGCACTGATATGTGGGGACA
>NW_022755705.1:0-926 GCF_011630105.1 Anneissia japonica
AAAAATTAATTTTCCTTTACTTTTTTCCCGCTAAAGTTCATTTCAGCATTTTTACAACCAGACTAGCAGAGCCAGGGCCTGAGTAGTAGGCATAGGCCCCTGCTCTAAATTAATTAAATAAGTAGGCCCAGGACTAGGCTAGTCGTACAAATACCTGTCTGGGTTTCTCTTTTTTTCTTGCTGCTTCTACTTGCATTTGTCGGTAAATCGTGCGTAGCACTAGCGATGGTAGCCACCGTTATAAATGTCACTAATCCTATATCTACTACAACTAACACCTAGCTAGGCCTACTTTACTGCTAATCCGAGGGAGCCTAGCCCAGTGGCAGCAGGAGGTGGGCCTACAGCAGTTAGGCCAGCAAGGGCATTCAATCGCATAACATGATTGGTCAATTTATAAATATGACGTCATTTTTTCTAATTTGCATAATTAATATTTCCCAACATTTTTGTGGATTTTAAAAAAGTGCGTAAGTTATGGAGATGTGATCAATCAAAAATCGATTATAAATTTAATTCTACATTTCCTGTACTACGGAAAATAAACCCTCTTACTGCAACAAATATTCATTATCATTACTGAGTCGCCGATATATTGATAATTCTCTTTATTATTAAGTCTAGTAACAATGCCAGAAGTGGTTTGGGTTACTTTGATACAGGGACGTATCCAGGGGGGGGGAGCCGTGGGAGCCGCGGCTCCCCCCTTTGTACACAGTGTTAAAATGTTAAAGCTTATTCTTGACCCAATACAAATTCTTTCCGGGGATCACTCAATATGAATAATTCTAAACATGTAAATATGCATCAATACACGTTATACATAGGCATAATAGAACACATAGGCCTAAGCGTGATTTAAAAAAATCTTAAATCCATAAATCTCAGGCAAGGTCTTTTAAGATAGAAATGCGATACTGTGGTTC
>NW_022755706.1:0-851 GCF_011630105.1 Anneissia japonica
TTTGCCCATTTGTTCTGCAAAGCAGTAGGCAATAACGATTGAACCTTTAATAGATTGCTCGTACTTTTGAGGTCGCTAGTGTACCCCATTTGAGTTAACGTTACATTGCATTTCTTCATTACGCTAACAAGTGACCATAGTACTTCACCGTCACCTACACTGATTTGCTTTCTATTAAGCATATCACTCATCAAAGCACTTAATATTATGTGAGGCTGGCCAAACTGTTTTCTTAATATATCAAGAGCCTTATCGTAGCCTCCAGATTCCATCAAAGGACAGCTGTCTATACAACTGCGGGCTTTACCCTTACATAACTGCAGGAGGTACTGCAGTTTAATGTTATCATTAGATAACTTAGATGCTATATTGATCTTAAAATTATTCATAAACGTCCAGTAATCAACTGGATCACCACTGAATTCAAGAATTTCAGCCTTAGGCAACTCAAGTGCCAACTTTAACTCATTAAGACCACTAAATGAATCACTAGTGGTAGATACATTCAATACTTGGTTATTAACCACAGGTACCTCAGGCTTATGCTTGGCAAGAAACTTTCTTGCCATGTTTTTTACCTTCCAGAAAGCTTCTTGTGACATTTCCATCCATTTTTCTTCGACCTCGAACGTATCGTCGTCAAGAATCTCACCAAGTGCCTGGTGCGCAACTTCCCCCTGTTCGAACGCATCCTCTGATTTCTTGAGCAGTTCTGATATGGTCTCTAAATCTGGTTCCTCTTCTTTAAGAGTACCGCATAACATGTTCAAGTTACGTGTCATCAATGCCTTTTTGTTCCGTCGATGAGCCCTGAGTTCCTTCGTCTTGGATGCAATATCCTCCATGTTGAC
>NW_022755707.1:0-1116 GCF_011630105.1 Anneissia japonica
AACGAATCAAAGCAGAAATATTAAATTCACAACATCAACAAAACACTAAACTACTAAAATTACGTACTTGACAACAACAGTGTTCAAAGTGAAAATACTTAGGACATAGGAAAAGCATATTTGAGGTGCTCAATAATACGGAGACTCTGAACTGACAAAATGAATCAGTAACTAATATTTTCACTAGTGAGAGTACAACTGGGACCGAACAATAACTTATATTAAATGAGAAGGATATACCAATAATAAATGCAGATGAAAATATATAATATAGTCTTTCAGAATAAGCCAATTATCGTTGAACAGCATTCAGATAGCTGTTTTTACTTAAGTTCATAACCATAGAAACTATTAGGCTGATCCATAAACGATAAAACCGTCGGCAAATTTACTACTGTCATGTGACATTGACGTAATGAAATAAGACTAAAGAAACACTTCGTTTAATCACCATCTACGAACATCGTCATCGATAATTAATTGAGACATTTAAAGTGAATATACTTGTTGAAAAGCATGCAAGAAAATGATTACCATAATATTACGCATTTGGCCGGCAAATACTAATGCAATATCGAAAGATGTAGGCCTATTAAGATTATTACATCTAAAAAAATATTAATATAAAAACTAATTACATGCAATGCCCTGATCGCTGTAAGAGTATTTTAAAAATGCGCTAATGGCTTTGCGAATATTATAAGATAAAAAGCTAATCAGGCACATGTAATTAGGTTTTATACTGATTTGTTTTCTTAGTATGTATACACAAAAAGTAACGTTATTATTCGTAAAATTGTTGTGGGTAGATATATTATGTCTTCCTAGCTAACAAGTTTTCGTTAAAATAACTTTATAGTTTTGAGTATACATTAGTTTAACACATATACTGTACTCTCTAAATCATAATGATGATGATAATAATGATAATAAGAATAATAGGGCCTAGTAATGATGATAATGACGCTGATGATGATGATGATGATGATGATGATGATGTATGAGGAAAATGAGGACAATGGTCATGATTAGGATGATAATCATATTCATCATTTGAGTTGATTAATGGATGTTGATGATGATTATGATAATGATTATGATGATGATGATTATGAC
>NW_022755708.1:0-850 GCF_011630105.1 Anneissia japonica
GCGTACACACCCCTGTAGCGAAGATCAACTCCTGCTATGATTATCATGTAAACCGCCATCAACAAATCTGATACTGCAAGACTAGTTATGAGTATGGATTGGACATTAAAGTCATTTTCCAGCAATCGCAGTATAATAACAGCTAAGTTGCCGATGAGGGCAGTAATTCCAAGAATCATCATCAGGATCCGCAACGCTTCCCTCTTCAAGAGATCTTTACAAGAGGAAAACTGATCAGTAGCCGGACGACAGTCAGGAACACGTTTCATAATGCAGCAGATACTAAACTCATCCGAATATCTGTGAAATAAAAGACCGAATAAAACCAATGTATCAAAATGGGTATTTATTATGATACTATTGCACAAATTATATATCGTCATCATTATTTCTGTTGTTGATGGTAGTATTATTTGTAGTATACCTGATTGTGTTAACATTGTAGGAGGCGATAACAGTAGTACCAAGTGCAAATATATTAAAAACTTACAAAGTTTTAAGGGAAAGTCCATTAAACGTATCAGGCTCGTAGGTCCTTAACTCGTTGACTTGCAAGTATCTATCGAGAATTAAATCAATTACAAACTTTTAAAATAAGTGTTGAAAATCGTCATTATTTTGTAAATAATTAATGGTGATTTATACCGTATTGTTTGTAACCGATAATTGAGCTGTGATCGGTATGTAACAGACATAAAAGCATAATCCTTATACAACATACATATTTAATTCTACATTTGGTTAGTCAGACACGGCGTCGTAATGTTCAAAAAACCATTATTAAGGAAGCTAGAAGTGATTGCATTCCTTAGTTAAATGTGTATGCCTATTTACACATATTCTGCTAAAT
>NW_022755709.1:0-1294 GCF_011630105.1 Anneissia japonica
GAAAGTGATTGTTGGATAATAAAGAACTCACGCACATTTTATTAAATGTAATCTGTGGTAAGTTATTAAATTTCAATTATTAATTGGAAATATTTTTCTCACCAATTAGAAAAATATTAAAATTGAATAATTGTGTTAACCAATCATTAAATTAATTTAATGATTTCAATATTATTACAAAAAATGTACAATAATATTGCGAACACTGAATTTGTCTGATCTGTATCTCATTCAAGGTTCATGAATATAGGCCTAATTGATACTTAATATTTAAGCAATTCAATGTTTTAAAATATTTTTAAGGAATCTACATTTTATCGTTGATAATAGGCCTATATATTTAATACAGTGAAGATGTGCATAGGCATAAGGCCTACATTAGTATTGTTGTCTATAAAAAAAAAAAATTAAAAAAAACCAAATTAGTTATGAAATACCCCTGAAAATACAAGGATTGGTCAGAATCAAAGGGGTGAAAATTTAGAATTTTATCTTATAAGCCCTAATATATTATAGACCTACCTCCTTATTTTTTCTAGGATGATTCTTTGAAGAAAAGCAAGGAAATAGGTAAGATTATCGATATTGCATCATGCTTTTTGTCAGAATTATAGATTCACTAATACAGGCACTATTGATTTGTTGAGTTTACGTGGCTAAGGGTGATGACCATGGAATTAATTAAAATTTACTTTATATTTTGATAGGGTATGAGTATTTTAGTGTCAATCACACCAAAACTTATTTCCAGTGCCGATTTCTGCCGATGATTTTGACAGGTTACCGGGAGACAATCCCCTACCTCGTCTGTTCAAATATTAATTTTTATAACATTATCTGTCAGTCATGAATACTAGTTGTCATATTAAGGAAACTCATTTCACATATTGGAAAAACATTCATTAAATTTCAACAGATAAAAATGATTTCTTCCTTGTTGAACAAAAACTTAAATGTTGTCTTAACTGGCGTTTCGGTTGTGATATAATATTCAGTACAGTAGGTCTATATTTCTTTGTCAGTATAGGCATAAACAATTTCCTTAAAGCTATAATGCATGCGATATTTCATAGAAATGTAATGAGTTTGAAACTACATTTAGTTTAAGACACGATAACCTAACAAATTAGCCAAGCATACACCATGTTTTTTAGTCTGTCCTATCCAATAAACATTTTATTATAGTGTTTGCGCGTCTTCAGACATCTGGTTCTATGGATCATTTCAGCAATGTTACATTTTTGTATTCATATTTTTTCAAACATTATCAAGCCACAGCCAAATTGGTAACGTA
>NW_022755710.1:0-1138 GCF_011630105.1 Anneissia japonica
ACTTAAGTAACTAGGTGATATAGGATGGAGTGATGATTTGTGAAATCGTATGATTAGAAAGTAGACCTGATTATAAAACATCATTCCATTCTTCAAGTAGTTATTGTTTAATATTACATTTCTGAATTTTTTCTTATCTAACACAATTTTATAATAATTGAAAAAACACTTTTAATAATCAAAATTATTACAATTTCAATTTTAACATTCATTTGTGTATTGTATTTTTATTTCTATATTCTAGCCTAATACATTTCAAGCAGCATTGATAACAGATGGAATTTATGGAATCATATTCTTTAATTTTGAAGAGACGAGAATGCAGTGGGACACTTCAATCATTATAAATAAGAATCTCATCATTGGTTTTAACCGTGACGATAAGTTCGAAAATATACAGCTAGAAGAGCCATATAAACCTGATATTGTAAATGGAAACACGAACCTTAAAGGAAGGTGGATTTATCGGAGTGAAAACAATACAGATCAGACAGTGAACCCAAAAATGGAATGCCGGGCATGGTACAATAGACAACCAGATCCGATTACTTGGCATAAAAATCTAGGTTCCTGTCCTTGTGGATTCGGTCAAGCAAGTGGAGATCTAAAGTTTTCGCCCAGTAATGACACAGTCAGTTTAAATAATGAACAGTATGAAGATTCGTTATTAGACTCGCTGAACAAGCACAAGAGTAAGATAATTAACTCAATTTTTCTATTATCATTTTTTTAAATGTTGTTAAATCAACATATTTTATTTGCGTATTAGCAAATCTACTCTGTATAGTAGTTGGATTACGCATCATCCATCCATAACATTGTCAAAAAGCAAATATTAATGCTGAAAAGTTTATATATCATGCTCATGTAAAATTCTAAGAGAAAGTTTATTTATCATGCTCATGTAAAATTCTAAGAGATATATGTAGTAGTTGTTGCTACCAGTGTAATAATTTCACTACGAGTAGGATAACAGGCAGCACATTACCATCCGTTAGTAGACAGCATGTTCAAACGTCAGTAGGTCAATTTAGGAAAATATTCAATATTTAATAGGATGGAATGTTAAGAGTCAGGGCTCGATTTAGTACTAGCCCGGCGTACAATGTCTAGTAAAAACCGCTCCGGGCTAGCCTAT
>NW_022755711.1:0-1098 GCF_011630105.1 Anneissia japonica
CTGAATAGTACTCCAGCGTCGCGACATGCGGACGTTGGTACGAGTAGGTTAGTCTACAAACGTCGTTTAAAGTAATTGATTTTACCCGGCAGAACGAAAGAAGGAAACTCCGCTTTTCAGTTGTCTTAGGCACAGGTTTTTTGACAAACAATGACCTTTCAGAGGTCAAATTGCTGTCAAGAATATGAATTGGCTGCTTCGCAGCAATTATGAGGCTTAGAACTGGTCGTATCATTATGATGTTTTGCACTAGTCGTATGTCTGTATAGATTACTCGTTTTAACTTTGTTTTGCTGTCTCTGTACAACTGGCAGGCAGTAGTACAATTATGAAATTTTCCTTCTTATTGCAAATCTACTCCAGGATAAAAATTAATATAAATATTAGAAAGCACATATGGTATCACAAAAACAATTCTAAAATACATGAATTCAACTTACAACATACATTATCTTAATTTTCTCTTATTAAATTTAATAATTACTGAATGCAGAAAAGAGTTCCTAAATCTTCCGTTTTTAATAGTCGGCATGATGGACATTTCTTTGAAATTGTCATGTTTTTTAATTTCAAGAATCATGTCTCATTAAAATATAATTTTCATGTTACATTGAGAGCAGAGGAATTATAGAGTGTTGCATGAATCGAACCTGTGACCTTTAAAATATTCTAAGACTGCATACTAAGGTACACTGCCCTCTAATTGACAATGGTTCTTCCCGCAGTACAAGGGCATGGACAAAACAAATATGCAATACTCAGTAATGATGAAAACAGTATGTATGACAACAAAGAATAATAATTTAATTATGTGAATATACCTAAACAATTGTTATCTTTTAAATTAACAACTGCTAATTGTGAGCTTAACCAACCAAGTACTATCATGGAGATAATATTTATTTAAGCGAGCAAGGTAAACAAGAGTACTTGATTGGTAAGTGTGAGCTTAGGAAGTATGACAGTATTTGACACACCCTGTATACATATGGCTCACACCTCTAAGCCTCTGTACATAAGCTAAATAAACTGCATCCCCAATACTACCAAAAGTACCATAGAACACGTGGTTCTGCTGTACATGTACAAATGATTTTA